>NC_058339.1:51893394-52196424 GCF_905475395.1 Chrysoperla carnea
ATATTATTTTTTAACGAGATTGAAAACCGTTGAAAAATTCAATAAAAATTCTTCTCAAAAAATTTTTTACTTTCTTGTTTTAATAAACTTTTTAAGGTATGCTAAACTATTAAGGATCAAAAAGTTAATAAAATAATTCTAAATCCAAGGCTCATGTAAAAACCAGAAACATATACTTATGTTTTCCAATCGATCGACATTTTCTTTTATAGTTTATTATTTTAAAATATTTATAGAGTCCTCTATGAGGTCGTGATCTTGTAACCACGATGCCCGATACCCATGCATAACGTCTTCAGACTGAAACCCATCCACGTCATACATAAATTAAACTTAAAAGAACATAGTTTCCACTGGGTGTCCCTCGACACCTCTCGCTTTTTTTTTTTTTAAACAGAAATGAAAGAAAATTTCATCCTTTCAGATTGAGGAAATCAGTAATTATAAAAAAGTAGGAAGACCAAAGTAGCTGGAATATTTGAATGAATGACAACATAATATCGATACAGATTATTTAATTTGAAGAATTTGGTGTCATCATGATTACTACAAAACGAAAAGAGATATCAAGCTGAAATTTTCATAGCGTGCTGAGGACGTAAACAGTGAGGTCAAGTTCGGACATGAGCAACATAGGTCAAATGGGTCTTGTAAACTGTTTGAGATAGAACAAAAGTTTAAATATAAAAAATGTTCCTTGATGTATTTATGTTTAATATAACAGAGTAATCAACACTGTCTATACATGGTATTTTAACAATTAACTTAGTCAATTGTTTGTTTTCACTTGTTAAATTTTTTAACTTTGAACATCGTATAGTCAAGATATCTTCATTTAAAATATAATGTATTATATTAAAAAAAGATAAAAATATAATCGAAAAATTTTATTTTAGTTATGTAAAATAATTTACAGAATATTTTTCCTGATATTTCTATTTGCATAGAAATTGATTATACACAGTTGAAGAAGTGTTTATACATACATGTTAGATTGAATTTTAATTTTTTTTTTTCCCAGAAAATTGGGGTAGTTTTATACTTATATTATTTATATTAATATTCCTTTTATATCTACACAAAAATTTGGATTATTTAGCTTTTATCAGTGAATAATAATAGGGAAAAGCCTATTGCGTTTTAATGCTTAAATCGTATCACGTGGTATTATCATAACGTGATACGATTTTTTTTTCATAATTTTTTTTTTTTTTTTGTAAAATCTGACGATCTTTTCATTAACTAAAAATAGTAATAATAAATTAGCAAGAAAAACAAAAAAATTACAGATATACGTGAAAAATAAAGACGCTTAAAATCAGATACGTTTATAAATAAATCTTTCATTCTTATATCTAAAATGAGCGACAACTTTGAACTAACTTCTTACAGCACTTGATTACATTAACAAATCTCACTCAGATTCCGTACATGGAATCCAAGATGAATTTGTTCCGAAAAGAGAAGCAGTCCCTAGAGTGTACTATGGATATTCTGCATAATGCATTATTTTTTACAGCAGGTTTTAAAGCCAAAAACGTGTTATTAATTCAAAAAAATTCCTAATCGCACATTTGGCAAATACGGGATAAACAAAAAAAAGTGCCCGACAACGACATCAATACTTTTGTATAGTAAATCATCTTGAAATATAAATAGTATTTTTATCGAGGACAGGATTTTGTGGTTAGGATGTCCGTTGTCATGCGGAAGGTCGACAGGTCAATACTATCGACGTCAAAATTTTTAAATTTTTTTTTACATTTAACTAACAAAATTAAAATTTTGGTTATAAATACATAATAAATTATAGCTTAAAAAACATAGCTCCTACCGGATATTCCACGACACCTCCCGCTCTTTTTAATAGACATTGCAAGCACCTACTTTTTTCATATCAAGCGAAATATATCCGACAAAATTTAACCCTAAAATCATAGAATTGAAAGCTAGTGGATCAGGAAAGTATTCAACGAAGCAACTTTCAATTGTATTTATTCAGACAAATAAACATTAAGATTTCTTTCTTGTTTAAAATATATATGAATATAATGCCATATATATATAATACGTCCTTGATAAGAGTGTTTTTCTTGATATAACCCTACTGTTTTCTCAAACATTATTTACTTTATCATTCTTAATTATTTTCCAACCTTTCAACAATGACATTGATAATAATTATATACATATATACAATTTGAAGTTTATAATATTTTAAGCTATTAAGTTAATACGTTAAGTATTTATTAAATCCTGTCTGAGGACAAGTAATGTATTGTATAATGCTTAATTAACTTTTATACCATTTAGATAGTGTTTACAATAACTAATTTAGAGTTTTTATACACTGAGAATATACAAGTTAAAACAGAGTCTAGAGTCTAAAGCTTAGTCCAAAAATATTAGTTGCAAAAATAAAATACATTTTATTCGCTTAGTGCATAAACAAAATTAATATTGTTGAAAAGGGGACAAAGTAAACCATTAAATCTGTCAATAACTACGGCAAAATTAAAAACCAAGAAATAAAAATGATAAAATTATGTAGATAAAACAGCAAAATAGTTAGCCGTGGCGTGTGTTACAGGCTGTCTGCTTCACTGCGAATAAGCACGTAAACAAGAGGTACACTGGTATCATATTGATGAAAGTTTTTGAAAACTAAAGTACAAGCTGCAGGTTAAAAATGATCCTCGATAGTGAACAACATCCTGGTTTTCGATTTCTATACAATCTTCTATTAAACATTTAGTAATTTATGACCTCTTCTCTTAGACCATGATTACAATCAAACTACAACAGCATATGATGTTAAATGAATTTAACAGATAATACATTCTCAAATTAATATGTAAGAACTTTTAATTATCTGTATATCTATCTTCATTTAGGTATATTTATTATGAAGTACCTACATAAGAAATACAAATATAAAATACTAATTTTACTCTAATTTAAGTAATATGACTCAGGAATCCAGTCTTCAGTTACTCAGTACATGAATGAATTGACTTATTCTTTATAATTTATAACATACATAATAATTTTATTTAGGTACTACATATTATATGTTATATGTTAAAACATATTGTTTGTTAGAAATAAATATGCTTACATTTATTACGAAATGTATATTTCTTTATGCAAAATATACCTAACATTTGTTAGAAGGATACTTACAACAACAGAAATTTGGCAAATTATCGAATATTATCTGGTTTTTATGCCCTATATGTATGTACAAAAAATATATCAAGATATACTAAATCTGGTCCCAAGTTTGTTAGCTTAAAAATATTGTTGATACAGACAAAACCTTTGGTATAGGTGATCATAAAATCACTTAATTAGTTAATTTCCGTTTGTCTGTTTTTTCATTTGTCAACTCAAAAACGGAAAGACATATCAAGCTGAAATTTTCATAGCGTGCTCATGAGGTCAAAAGAGGTTTTGAGTTTGTAAATAAGCAACATAAGTCAATATTTCTAATATTTCTTATAAATAAAACAACTTTTATTCGAAAATTTTGTTCGTAGCATCATGTTTTACCCGTGAAAATGCAAATTAGAACAAAACTTTGGTGTTTTTCAAAACCATAAAAGTTAGAGAGTTGAAAATTTTCAGCTAGCTTTAACTCGAAAAACTTCAATGCCCAAAATGGCGGCAAAAGACCTCCGTAATTGTATTGATTTTTTAAACTTAAAAAAAAATAAAGCTAATTATACAGGGTATTTCAACATTTAACTCAGTCAATTGTTTTTTTTCACTTGTTTAAAAGTTAAAACAATGATCTTTTTAAGAAAAGAGAATTTGAATTAATTTAATATTCGAAATATATAGATTAATTTTTACATTCTGTTGATGAGTAACATCATCAAATATTAAAGATTAGATAAAAAACTAGATAATAATTAAATATCATTAAATATATATTGGTATGTTTTAGCTTCATGGGTTCACAGCTACTAGCTGAAATTTTCTGAAAATAAAAATTCGCATATTGAACAATTTATCCATACTAAGGTTAAATAATGTTATACATGGACTTGCAGTATTTTTGATTTCATATAAAATTCGTTAAAATGCTCCTACACATCTGAATTGCACGGGTATTGGAAAAAAATGATTTAACATTAATTAAACAATTCTTGAAGAAAACTGAATAAATGTAACGGATGCTTTTTATAGAATAAAGAGATCGTGTGCAAATACCACATTATATTATTTTTAAGTGAAATATTGTAATATTTAGCGTTTTAGTAATATTTAGCGAAAAATGTTAAAAGTAAAAAATGGATGTAGCAAAACTTGGTAAGCTTTCCTAAAATATCTATTTTTTTAAATAGATAAAAACGGAAAATAATGTCATCATTTTAATTTTCTAATTTTATATTCCTTTAATACGAAGGAAGAGATTTTTTAAAGTCATAATAGTTGGAGTTTCCAAAATCACATCTTCATTCGCTATGATATTATTATACAAATGGTAGATGGTGCAAAGACAGATTAAGAGTAAAAAGATGGTGCAAAATTTCGATCGATAGAAGCGTATAGTAGATGACTGGCTGGCTTTGAAAAGAATAATATATGAGAAAAAAGCCGACAATGATCAATATTGCTGGATGCTGAAAAAATGATTTCGAACTTTGATTGTAAAATTCTACACACATAATATTACATAAGAAATGAAACGAAAGAACACCGTTAATATGTTGTAGTCGGAGGTGTAGAATGTATGTCTATATTTACAGAAAGTTTTCGCTGTTTTCTACAGTGTTTTATTCGTGAAAGTTTTGTATTACTTCTAACATCTTTGCTTACTTGCATTTATTTTAGTATACGTTCAAATATACATACAAACATACACACCATTATAGCAAGATGTTATATAACTAAATTTTCTACACTTGTACAGAACGTCAGAAGAAATTTTCGGCATGTTTTTAAGTAAGGTTACAGCTGCTGCCCGTATCTTCTGATCCTAGGCTATAATGCTCAACATGATGCCTAAAGGGGAAAACCAACACGTAGCCTCTATCCACCTTCCCATTCTCCTCACTGTGGTACAGTAATCTTGTAGCACTTTGATGCGCCTAAGTACTCAGTATGTCTGCTTTCGAGCCGTTGCCGTCATCATTTTTCATATAGAGGCCCTCGGAAGTAAAATAACATTTTCGGAGTACCTCTGATTTTACTCTGACCACATTTGCCTTACGGTGTCACAAATGCGTTTATTTCTTTACTTCATAGGTACGACCCATTTTTAGGTTTTTTTTCAGGAGTAGTTGAGGAAAAAGACACAACCATTTTTAATTACAGAGCCCTGAACAAGTATCTCCATCATAAAAAAACTGATCATGTGATAATTTTGTAATTAAGCCAACTAAAAATTGAGATACAATTTAGAAAATTTGAAAAGCATTATTTTGATATTAGTAGACATCGTAATCTTTATGGATTCATATTGTCTTAAATTATAGCTTAAAATCACCAAACAGCCAATACCTTGGGAAGCTCAAAATATCGTCGATGCCTGAAAGAGGGGGCGGTTGGTTTAGGTTAGGATGGTTAATGAAAGAAGTTAAATACTGAAAAGAGGATATGGGAAATGAGCGAGAAATTAGAAACCCAAATCTGTTACCATTTTATGGTTTAAATTATTGTCAAGTCAACTTAAAAAAAAAACGCGAAAAAAAGTAGAAAATATTATAAAATTAAATCATTCTGTATTGTATTCCAAAGCTTAGCATCCATCCAGCCAAAGCGTTATATACGTAGACTATCAATTTGATTATACACATTCGAGTTAGGTAATATTAAGAACTGAAAGATCTCATACGGAGTAGGTACCTACCGAGTGTGAGATGAGACGTATGGTAGTATGATGATGAGGTAGGTAGTATAGAATGGTTGAAGGTTCCTTGTTGTGTGTTGAATATATGGTTTTCAACATAGGATATTTCTTCTTTTACTCCAGGATACGGGGGTTGAGATAGATTTGTGATGTTGTTGTATAAGATGGTTTACATACAGTAGAAGATGCTGATTGTACAGCACATATTTATATGTATAGTTTTATTGAATGTGCGATGAGTATACTTTTTGTATGAATTTATATGTTCTCTCACAAATCAGAAACCGTAAATGTTATAGCATAAAGTTATAATGATTTTATTAATAGACTTGTGCTTAAACCACTGTATTTAGTCTAGAGAGAACAAAACTATGAAATTTTAAGGAAAATCGTGTGAAAATTCAGAAAGAAAAAAAATTGATTGAATAATTTTCAAAATGTATTGTACTTTGATTTTTGAATAACAACAGTTATAATATTAGCACACCAAATCTACAGAGAAAACAATTAAGAGTAACGTAAGCTTCAAATTCTAAGAACAAAAATAAAATTATTACCAGATAAATAGGATTTTTTGTCAGTTCGATGGGTTACATTCATTGGGTCGACAATATTTTGAATTTCAAACAAGAAGCTCTTTTATTTTGGATCTGACTTGTGGCATGAATGCAAATAATCGTCGAGAGTTCGTGAACAAAATTTTCACAAACGCTTCTTGTTATTCGCATATTTATGCAATGATAGTTTAATCAGTTAACTTTCCCGACAAGTATCATTGAAATTCTGCCTCTGGGGAGGCTTGAATTCGATCCCCCGGCTGCGAGTTCTCCGCAATTATGAGGATATCATTTATAGCATAAAGTGAATGTTAAAAAATTGATAAAAAACAAGAAAATTAGTTTTTTTATACCATCCATATATGTAATATGCAAGGTATACTAAGTTTAGTTTGTAACGCTTAAAAATATTGATGCTAAGAACAAAATTTTGGTTAAGATGTTTATAAAATCAACTAATTAGTCCATTTTCGGTTGTCTGTCCGTCTGTCCGTCTGTCCGAATGCCTGCCAACACGATAACTCAAAAAAGATATCAAGCTGAAATTTTACAGCGTACTCAGGACGTAAAAAGTGAAGTCGAGTTCGTAAATGAGCAACATAGGTCAAGTGGATCTTGGGTCTATAGGGCCCATGTTGTAAACCGTGAAAGATACAACAAAAGTTTAAATGTTTAAATTCCTTAAAAAAAAATAACCAACTTTTGTTTGAAACATCTTTTCGTAAACATCACTGTTTACCCGTGAGGGCGCAAAGTAGGCGTAAATTGTATAGTATGTACCTATTCTATGGGGATATCAGTTATGTATGTGTGACATGTATGTATGTGTAATGTGATCAACACTCTCTATACTTGGTATTTCAACAATTAACTCAGTCAATTGTTTGTTTTCACTGGTTTTTCATTGGTTTTTTATGACATTTAAGTTGCATCCTCTCTTTTGACTAAATTCTCATGAAAATCTCGAAAGAAAGCTCTTTTTTTCAAGATTACCTATACATTTTTGCTCCTGAGTATGTTATTGGATTACAGATTTCAGAGAAAAAAACATTAGTTTTAAAACCAGTGACACTCTTTTCAGGTATCTTTATCCACCGATAATTTTTCTCTTTGTCCAGGACTCGGTATTAAGCTGTTCCGAAGATTATTATTCAACAGGTTTCATATATACATATATAAAACACACAACAGTCAAGTATTACATTAGTATTAAGTCGTGTGGTACACAAATATTAGTATCTGTATTACTAATTAGAACCTCTCTCCTTATAACGTCCGCTGCTTACTTCTTCGTTCCTTCATCTGTCTAGAAGTACTACACACTATGTTTGTATGTCTGTATGTTTTTGTGTCTATCTGTCTGTCCTTTTTCATGTTGAATTGTGCAATGTATAATAATTATACAGTTCATATATGTGTATATTTTAAACTTACAATGTTATTACAACATGTCGAATCGAAATCGTAAAATGAAGTAATGATTTTTATTTTACACAGTCGATTTTGGAAAAGAGGTCGTAATTAGTTTGAGAAAAGAAAACAAACACTTATTGCACTAACTGCCTGGAAGCAACGGAAAGTCAAAGCATCCATTTTTTATCAACCGGGAAAAATAGAAGCAGACAAAACTTTATGGCGATTTCGGAGAAGAAAGGGGTTGAAGTAAACCGGGGGAAAAGTTGATCCTAACTGAACATTTTATATTATAAGGTGCATCACATTCTATTCAAGCAAAATGCGAAACAAAATGTTATTAAATCATATTTTCTTGTTTAAAGACATCGTACAAAACAGTTTCTTCAAAGCTTTTTTTTTTTTTTTAATTATGATTAAATATGTGTCTCAAACCGATCTTACTGCACATTTTATTTTTTTTTCTGCCACAATAAGTTTAGTTTGATCAGTATTCATTGTTAAAAACATCTTAGGAAAAAACTATGTTTAACACAATTATTTTTCTTGACAATTGAATGTTAAGTGCGATACATTTGATCTAACATAATATCAAGAAAATTCTAATTCTTAAAAAAATAATTTATTTTTAGATCAATAAATTTCAAAATCTGCGTATAACCATATACCAAAAATATTTACCAATCATTATATATTGTAAATAACTTCAATAAATTATATTGATTATCTTAGAATATATAATAAACTAAATAAAACTTTGAAATAATTAAATATTGAAAATTAATATTATAAGAAATGTTATATGTAATACTTTTATAGGATTAATTAATCCATAAAATTAATTAACTAAAAGTATTTGTATTATAAAATACAATACATCATCACATACTAATAAAAGTTCTGTTTGAGTTTAATTTTATAAGGTGGACCAAAAATTCTGCTACTGTTATCATGGAAACTAACATGAGAACTGAAAGTTAAAATTTAAATTCTCACATTTTGCAGTACCGAGTTGTCCATTAAGAAATGTCCCAAGTGTAAAAAATGTTAATAATACATCATATTTTTCTTTTTCCTTTTTATCCGATTGGAGAATTTGATTCCTCTGCTTTAACTACTAATGAAACATAAAATATTTCTGTAAATGCGTTCTTTAAGAGTCGATGCAATATAAATGTAAACACCTTGCACAAATTGTATCTTAAATATTAAACTGTGAAATTTAAATATTAAACAAATGCGGCATTTGTTTAGGCAAATGCATATTCCCACAAATGGCTAAAAATTTTTTATATTAAATCTGACTTTTTACTGGACAGTGTACAAATTTTCGTGTATAGACAACTACCCATTAAATTTTTTAATTTTCTTAATTCACAGTAAATTTAAGTTACAAGAAATGTTATCAAGTATGATTAACATGTTAATAAATCGATTTTAAAACAAGATTAAAATCGATTTTTTTTCTCTTTTTGGTGGTTATACTGTTTTTTTTTTGAACCACTTAATATAAAAATGAAAATTTTAATAAAATCTATACACGCATATTTATATAAGTAATAATAATATATAATATTATGAATCATTATTAATACTAATAATATAAATATGTGAAGCAAATTATTTATATATTATAGAAAATAATAATCTAATATGAAACAAGGGAAGCAGAAAAGAGGAAAACCACAAAAATGCATTGCAAATTTATTAACCATAATAATAATAATAATAAAATATCTGATAGGGTTTTCATCATAGCGCTGTTATATCTTTATACTACGTATATATTTTAAATTCAAAGCACTTGATAGCACACAGAAAGCAAGCAGCAGTAACCACGTTTTCTGTTTTAAATATACTAGAAAATATTTTGTTTATATTCAAATATAAGTAAAAATAGGTATATATTTATATAAACGTATGAGATGACGAGAGAAAACTACATACTCATCTGTTCATAGGTGAGAGCTTTAAAAAGCAAGTAAATTATAAAACTATAATTAACACTTTATCTACATCCGTGAGAAAAGTTCTTATCTCTCATTTTGCCAAGTTTGAAAAATTTTTAACAAAATGAAAACCGACTTTAAAAGAAAAACTTTTCCAAAGCAAATTAATATGCATTAAAAAGTAATAAAATAACGATAATATAATGTAGTTTAAATTATTTTTATTTTTGGAGTCGGTGTAAGCCAAGGAAACAACTCTGACAGAAAAGTTTAATCTAGCAAACTGACTCCATAAGTAACAATAATTCTAACTACATTATATATTATCGTTATTTTTTTACTTTTTGGTGCATATCAATTTATTTTGGAAAAGCTTTTCTTTTGGAGTCGTTTTTCTTTTTGTTAAAAGTTTTTTTCATTTTGTGATTTTTAGTGAATCTGAAGTACACTAACTAATTTGTCACTAAAAAAAGAATTATCGAAATCAGTTGGCGTGATATTGAGTTATTCGTCTTCTTATTGTGCATACTTAATGCAAATTTAAGACTTTTATGGGTTTCTCATTGATGCCGTTATCAGAACTGAATCAAAATGAAATGGGACCACACGGGAAACACCATCTTTTAAACAAATAAAGAATCATCAAAATCGGTTCAGCTCTTCTGAGGTAACAAACATAAAAAAAAGAAATACAATCGAATTGATAACCTCCTCCTTTTTTGTTTGAAGTCGGTTAAAAATAGGCCATGACCGCACTAATTTTCATGAACTCACCGATTTTAAACCAATCAAATAACTTTAAAATGGAGTTAAATCATTTTCAACGAATCAAATTAGCCAAATTACTTTAGTAACTTTTTTAATGTTCTAGTTTTTTAAATAGATCATGAAGAATTTTAAAATATAATCATTGTTTTTTTTCACATTTTAGAGGCGTAGATAAAGTACGTAGATACCTTTCATGCCACGCACTCGTTCTTTAAACTTCTCATGCGTACGTTAATAATGTTCTTTTCTCACTTTGTCGAAAATAACTGTTAAAAATGTTATTTTAATGATGCCGCCCTCAGTTAGTCTTATAACGCTGAGAAAGATTTTCAAGGAGCTGCCCTTGTGAAGTTCTGGCACCTGACAAATTTTCAATTTTCACATCATAACTACCTTTTCCTAATATCTAATCATCAGATAATAGACGCTGTCGACTTTTGTACAATACTCGAAAGGCAACTCAATATCATCTTTATTCAGCATTGTTAGGCTTTCCAACTTCTTGTCTAGGAATATATCAAATCAAATTTTTGACTGGCTTGCTACCTATTGTCAAGTATTATATTAAGAGTGGAACAAGAGGCTAGAATAAGAAAGGTAATGTTTACAGCCGACTTTGATTAGAGCTATCCTAACGAATATCTGAGATCTTGACAGGAAAACTGGACGGTAAAATTATACCCAAAACCATAAAATAATCAATACCATGTAAAACAAATAAACCAATAGAAAGGAATAGAAAGTCTCATTTCTATATTCAGGAACAGAGCAATATTAATTTCCGAATGTATTTCATTTATTTTTCGATATAGTTTCATCGTTCATTATTAATCAACGCGAAATAACTGTTAGTCATATGTTTAGCTAAGAAATACTCTTTTGTATATGGTAAAGTTTTAAATGTTCATTAAAAACGGATTGACTTGCAAAACTATTATTTAAATCGTCAAAAAAAAATTTAATAAACCTGCGTTCGTAGAAAGTCTAGACTTATTATATAAAAACTAATTTTATAATGCGTTTTACACGTAATAATATCATAAATATGATCATAGATGACTGAATTGGATCCATCTTTTGGTTATACTTCAGTGGATTTATATCGCTGTGAAACCCTCAAAATACTTTGTCGGTTTACCTTATCATATTCACCACTTTTTCGATTTCATTTACTCTTGTTGTACTTTTATTTATTTTATTATTACATTTTTATATTTGTTCTTCTTGATATATTTGTTTTTTACTTTTTTGCATGATCTTTTTTTATTTATTTGAATGAAAATATTTTTCCATGACCTATATTCTTTATTTGGTTTGTTTTTAGAATTTAATTTATAAAAATTTTAAACATTCATATTCTACCCAATCACTTCATGACTTTTTAGCAGAATTATAGATGTTTTTTCAAAAGCGAGTTCAGCAATGAGAAATCGGATTAATTACACCCAAAAAAAAATTTTATAACAAAAGTGTTTGTCTCCTTGATAAATAAGTCAAAAATGAAACTCTCTTATCTTATCATTAAATATCATTTATATTTATTGCATACTCTCATTTATATTTATTGCAAACAGCATACTCTTTTAGAAAACTCCATAGCTATTTTGATAATCATCATTTTCTAGAGAAATCTGATTCCAAAAATAAAAACAGTGGAACCTCATAATGATTGAGTGAATGGTATCGCAGATATCGAATTAAATCGTATAGGAGCAATCATATCCTGGAGCAATGTTTCTTAAGTCGCCAATTGCATAATAAACCAGAATTTCATGCTTTTGGATTATTAAAGCTAAAAAGGATCAAAAAATCCAGTTTATTTAACGATAAGCTTATATCGCCCTCATTTAATCGCTTTTTGCTCTCAAAAACCATTCGATTTGCCACAAAATTTTGTTATATTTTACTAATTCTATGTCAAGATTACCCTGTATACAAAGTTCCATCAAATTCTGAAACGAGAATTGTTTTTGTATTTCTTTTAAATATTTTTAATAAAAAAAACTTTTAACCAAAAGAAAACTGACTTTGAAGAAAAACTTTCCCAAAACAAATTAAAATGCACTTTAAAGTAAAAAAACTAATGATAATATAATGTAGTTAAAACTATTGTTATTTTTGGAGTCGGTGTCAACCAAGGAAACAACTCTGAAAGAACAGTTTGCTACATTCAGTTTGCTTATTCGTCCTCTTGTCGTGTATATTTAATGCAAATTTAAGACTTTTTTGATTTTCTCATGGATGCCGTTATCAGAACTTGGCCAAAATGAAATGGAACCACACGGGAAGCACTTTCAAATAGATAAAGAATCATCAAAATCGGTTCACCCGAAAGTTCGAGTTAACAAACATAAAAATACAGTCGAATTGATAACCTCCTCCCTTTTTGTTTGAAGTCGGTTTAAAAGAGTACTCTTAAAAAAAAGTCGAAAAATTGTATCCCTTTGGGATGAAAGTCTCGATCATTTAAATCTAGCTATATCTGTTTAAAGTGAATACTAAATAACATACAATTTTAGAATAAAACTTTTCATACAAAAAAAATTGCCAGATTGAAAGCAGTAACATGTTATAATAATTTTAATCCAAAAATATATATAATCCTAAAATAAATATATATATATATAGTGCCTATGGTCATTACAATGAATTTATAATTTTAAGTTTCAAAATTAATAACAATTTTCATATATTAAATGTCATAAAACATTTAAAAGTAAACATTATATCTAATATTTGATAGTAATACTTAGTTAATTGTATCTAATTCGTTTATTATATGACTATGAACATAGATGATACATACCTACATGAACATATACTACATAGGTACAAGTATATAATATTCACTGTTATTAACCTCATCAGTTGAACCGCCCATAAATGGGTAAGTTAACAATCCATAAATACCTACTCTTATAATGTTTGTTAATTATTTATTAACATTGACATGGTATCATCAATGATATATACCACCTATCTATGAACATTACTGAGTACACTGACTACTATATGTGATTAATCACAGGATGTTTACAAAAGTTTCATTCATAGCAAATTTTTACAAAATTTCATTCATAGCTAGAATGAAAATGATACTCAGCATGTAAAACAGATATACATTGTAAACAACTGGCCCGTGTGCAGGAATTATCCAAGGGAGGGGTTCAAACTTTTGTTCATCATGTTTAGTCATAAAGTCAATAAAAACAAAAACTCTTTTTGTGAGTACGAGTACATTTCATTAGGTCAAAATGTAGTAATTAGCTACTATTTTTCAATTAGTTATTCATCTTTATGGCAAATATCGAGAACTTCGAGTGATTTTTTGACGTACCGCCCGTAAATGCGTTTTGAACAAACTTTAACTTCGTCGTCCCAGATATTACGGAAATCTTCGAACGAAAGAGAAAAGCTAAATTTTATAAAATATTGCAATGATTCAAAAATCGATCAATAATATTCAACTGAAGTCTATATATTCTAGCATCGAGTTTGTTATGACGCGTTCACCTTATATTCCGCAATTATTTGTCGATATTAACCGCAGCTATCGATTTTGAAAATTTTTCTTAACTCTTATCCAGTGCTCTTCTTCTGTTTTGCAACATTAGCCAGTTCGATAGCTTCGACAAGAACCAGGTTTTTTGTTTGAAGTAAACGACTCAAAGACAAGTCCATGAAATCTGACTAGTCCATGAAAATGCGTCCCATAAATGGGTGCATTTGTAGTACTATTATATTAATGGAAGGGGTTTTGATTCCCAAAACCTCTCCCGCACGCACGGGCCTGGTAAACAGATCGGAAAATTTTAGCAAAACAAATAGAATGGCAAAATACAATACATTTTTTAAATATTAAAAAAGGAGATAGTTCTTAATGTAGAATGTAAAAGATTTTGTAGTCGTAGTTGTTTTTCACATGGAGAAGCCTGGTTCGGTGCCAGGTTTTTTTTTTTTTTTTTTGTTCGTTGGTGTATTACTCAAAATCAAAAATTATTTGTCCGATTTACGTAATTTAACGGCGAATAAACAGCGACGATAATTGGTGGATTGAGGGTATAAAATGTTCCACTAGTACGTCATACCTTCAGCTCAAAAGACAAATGCCACTTTTATTTTTAAAACAACTGTATATCCTGTATATATGTATGGTGTTCTGATCGAGTTTGATATGATTACTATACTCCCTTTTAAACATTATAATTCTATTAGTTGTCTTGTACTATACACGTAAAGTTATACCAGAGAAGTATAGTGAAGTTATACCTATGGTATCTATACATGTATGTAATATCATAGGTAGTCATCATATATAGTCAGTCGTTCGTCTTGTAATTATTTGTCATATTCATTTCCCTTTATTAATATTTTAACTCGGCTATAATCAACATTTTATTTATCAATTATATTTTATAATAAACGTGTATTTTATTACAATAATAAAATTATAAAATGTACCTAACGTAGGCAGGTTCAATTTGATTTACGTATATATTTTATTCTAGCTTTTATATATTCATTTGTAAATCGATTATAAAATGAAATTTCAAAGAAAAATATCCTCATTATTTATATATATATATATATATCATTCTTTTGTTTTTATTATGTGGTTTTATTATTTTTTATAAAATAGAAGAGTTTAAAAAACCAATATGACAGCGAGTTTCAATAAACCTTCAGCTTTTTATCCTTCAGCTCAGTTTATCTAACGTCAAAGGTAGCACAGGACATCAAGTACTAATTATTTATTATTGAAAAACAATGAAGAAATGGTAATATAATTGCAATTATTAATTTTTTTTCAAGTTTTTGTTTCTGAAATTATGAATATAGACATTTTTTAATTATTATTTTAAAAATATATATTATAAATTATGTATATTTAAATAATACATGTGTAGTTTATCTAGATATATAATTATTTTTTTGGATAACTCGGTTTATAGTTTTATCGGTAAATTACCAAAGATCAAAACAATTATTACTCATTATTAATTAAGATCAAAATAATATATGATAACAATAATGTTATTGTTGTATCAAAAACCAAGAAGATTTTGTGATCAGTCATTAGAAGTCACTCAAGATCACAATTAAAAGTTATATAACAAAGTAGAACCACATTGACCCCATTGAGAATATTAATATTTTAAGACAATAAACTTTTTTGGCCTCCATTCACCGAACGCAAGGTGACGAACATATATGAACAATAAAATAACTTAATTAAATCCATAAATAATAGTTTTGTTGAACATATTAAAGGTAGGAAAGATTCGTATCTTCTTGCTGTACCTTATTTGAATGAAAACAGTAAATCAAGAATTAAACTTAATAACGTTCTAAGGAAATTTTCAGGAAAATACATAATTATCAACTTTTTTACAAGGAAATATATAATTATTGATATTTTTGGTAAACAATTTCAAGTTTCTTCAGAAAGTAAAATTACAGGGTTCATTTAAAACTTTCGAAATTTTTTTATTCAAGTTTTTAATTTGTCTTGTATTATATTATATAATAAGTTTCACACATCACAAATTATAGTTTGAAGATTTCAAACTATAATTGTTATCGGTCAAATATTAATATTTTATACAAACTTTCCGAAAAAAATTCTAATACGAATCTAAAGTTATCTAAAGTTACAAAAAGGACACATTGTATTTTCGTGTACACAGTTACGGAGTGTTCCAAAAGTTTGTACGCTCAATATAAGATTTTTCTTTCATTGTAATAAAGTTAAATCTAATTAGATTTTAAGACTGGTTTTCTGGATTCTATGCAATTTCTTGTAGCTGTGAGAGGAAACAGAAACAAAAACTATGATTCTTTTCGCTTTCATTTTAAGTGGAAGAATACAGAAAATGGCGATCTGATTGTGGTAGAAAAGTCGCCGTGAGGTATAGGGAAGCATACAATTTTAAAAAAGTAGCGATAGTTGTATATATAATTTGACATCCTAAGGCGACCCACAGATGGATTTACAGTAAAAATTCATTTCAATTTTCTTTGCAGTATATTAATTTTAATAAAAGCTTCACATTAAAAAAAATTCGATTTCAAATAGGTAACAAATGAACGAAATTCAAACGGAAAATTGTTCGGAAAGCTTTTCGAAGAATGTGTACCAAACGATATCGAATAAAAACAAAACTAAAAAGTTATTACCACACAAAACGAGTAAAATAATACCATACACAATATATTATAGAAAATATATATAAAATTGATAGACATATAATTTTATTTTATATTTCTTTCATATATATTTTTTTTTATAAAAACTTTATGACATGAATGTTTAATACATAGTAATTTTCGAGAACAAAAAGTTACTACAATTGTGTAATTTTATTATGTGTGATACATACATGTAACATGTAGGGGAAAGTCGGTTAAATCGTACCAGTTGTTACGTATAATCAAATATTGCAGTTTATAGACTTGAATATACATAACAAAGTTTAGTATTATGGCTTTCATAAAAAGAGATATTTTTTTAAATATTCAATTCAACAAAATTAAAAAATTCTAAAAAAGTGGGCCATTTTAATCTATTGAAAGTAGTATCTAGTCAATCAAAATTTAAATGTTACGTATCTTGATATTTTCGAATACTTCATCGCACGGTATGAATTGCAGATGGTAAGGCTCAGAAAACAAGGTTATTTTACAATTAAAACTAAGATAATATTCAAAAATAGGTAATAAATTCGTTGTAGTAAAACACCGTATATTGCGTAATTTTAGGCAACACAAAATTTACATAGAATTGCACTGAAAATAGAATTTATTTTCTTTATATATTCAATTAGTAACTGCTGCCATGATTGCCAAACGTTTTTAGCAATTTGAGGCACCGTTAGAGTATCATCACCAGAATGTTGCTGGTGTATTAAAAATAGAATATTTTGTGAGCAATGTAAAAGGGGTGCGACTTAAATGTCTGCCCGATTTAGCCAACTATCCCTTACATATGTATTATGTGTATACACAAAATATAAGTATTATTTCCACTTGCATGAATACACACAATTTCCTTATCGTTAAATATGATCTTTATGCTACTCTACTGCCTACGACATTACCGCGTACATTGTAAGTACACTTATTGTAACAAAAAAAATTATATATATTTTTGGGATATGTGGTAAAAATATATATATTTTAGTAATATTGTTATGACGATATTTGATAGACAAAAGAAAATATAAATTTTATATTGAATTTATTGACTTTTACAGTGAAACTTCTCAAAATCTACTAAACAACTGTTCACACCGAGAGGTTTTCCTTTTTTTTACAAATTTTTCACCAATTATATGCCTACTTTAACTGAAAATATATCGTTTAAATTCTGCTTCTTCAAATATTTGAATAAATTCATTCATTTATTTATCAGATAAAATAAATACAGCGAACGAAACACAATTTTTGGGTAATTCGTTTCGATTTATTTGGTTGATGTTTTTTGAAGTATATGATAATAAAAACAGCTAAGTCTAAAATTACAGTATCGAAAAAGTTTTATTTTTCATTAAATTCTATGAATATAATAAATTTTGATATAAACTTGTTTTGCAAAATTTCATAATCAAATAATTTTATATGAATAACTCTATGGTGCAACATTCTTTAGTGTAGAAATTAACGTCTATCGTATATTCAGGGCCAATATTATGCTACAATAGTTGTAAAATTTTTGATAATTAAAAATAAGTACAATTTGAGGATTTTTTCGTTGTTTTTCATTTGAGTTGATTGGATTACTTAAAAACTATGAATGTATTTATTGTAAAATTGTCATCGAGAAAAATCGTCCAGATTATAGATCTATAACTTTTTAAATTAACTTTGGTAAAACGCTCGCAAACTTATTCTTATAGAATCTTATTCCTTAACCTCCCTTTTTGCTATTCCTATTTAATCCGATAGTGATTAAGGAATTGTTAATTAAAGCGTTTATTTAAATTAAATATGTCAATGGAGCTATATTTTCATGGCCAAAATGCCATGTTTGATGATTTTTTATATTTCTATAGAAAAAATGTTTCATTAAACTATGTAATTTAATGGCAGAACCCCCATACCACAGGTCAATACAATATTATGTCAATAACATATTACAATAATTCAAATAAACATATGTTATAATATTATATCATTATACATATTATAATACTATTCCAGAAAACTATCAAACCATACATTAACCATTTACTTTTTAAGTTAGTTTATTTTCGTAAAACAGGTGGAGTTTTCCCTTAAGTACATAAACCTATATATTCTAAAAGGTATTCATTATGTTCTCAAATAAAAATGCTCATTTTCCAGTTAGTAGTTTTCACATCATATTTATCCATCAAACATCAATTTATATATTTCTCTTTGTCATGCATAGTGAAATGTATATACATCGATGTTATTTTAACATATGTGTATGCATGTGATATGACAGATGGGAGTTAAGGAAAATATTTAAAAAAATAAAACAAACTTTTCAATTATATTCGTGACTAAAAAATATAAATTAATGTTTTTCTGAATACACTTAAAGGAGCTTTTTTTTTATAAATACATTTACTTTTCTCTATGACAAAAAAATATTTTAAAACACGCCTATTTTAAAGAATTGTATGAAGGGAAATCATTTAGTTTAACCTTTGTTTGTAGGGATCAACATTTGTTTAAATGATTAAAAAAAGAATTATAATTTTAAAAGGTAAATATTAATTAAATAATTTGTTGATTTTATTATTATAGACAAGAGTAATATTTATTTTTAAATAATATATAATTTATTTTTAATTATACAAATTAATGATTTTAAAGTGTATTTAATTATAATGTTATGTTTTAATGTCCTTAATTATGTTTTAAGAAATGTATCATTTTCGATGTAGGGAGTGCGATAGTCAAGCAGTGCACGAGTGCACCCTTGAGGTCCACACGAATAACTTCCCAATATATAAATAGTAAAAAAAATCAGTACTCTACCGAATCGAAACAACTCGACCGAATATTATGAAATTTTTTTCATTCGAAATCGATATCATTTTTGCTCGCGTGATATTGATTAGGAAAAAATTTTAAAAAAACTCGCCCGGCTCGAAACACTTGAAATTGATGGAATGTTAAGAAATTATTTTCACATCATATTTCTGCTAGTGCGCTCCTATCCACACCTCAACGAAGTCGATATCAATTATTGTTCGTGCGATATCAATGACGAAAAAAAATGTCTACAGACGTAGACACACACACACACATACTTCTTCTCAAAAGTCAAGATATGTTGAAAATTTCGATTTCCAAAAACGGACTCATTACAATAAGTTCCTATTCTGGGAAGTTATAATTCCAAAAAATTACCAACTATTGGATTTATTGAATTTCCACGATATGCAGAGATCGTACTGTACATATTTTGTCTTATCTAATATCAATAAAGAGAGAAGGTAAGGTGCATTATTACATATCTCAAGAATCAAAAACTATTGTTGAATCTAGTCTAAATTGATTCAGGAATCCCTTCCGATGAAATCTGAAAGTTGTAGCGGTTGCGATACTTTTTCTACTCGTAGTTAGTTGATGTACTATGCATTCGTACATGCGAGCGTTAAGCCGAAACTATCCATTAATTAAGGAATGATCAATATAGATAACTCCGTTGAACTAAAGGGAATCACATTTCGTAATTTCCAGATTTTATTCGCAATAAACTTGAGTAGTAAAATATTTTACTATATTCAAAGTGGTCTCGAAAATTCTTATAGGTACTGTCATGGAAAATTTTTTCAAAGACTGTTTCAAAAGCAACCAGCTTTATCTATGAAATAAAACAATGACGACTACATATTCCAAAGTTTCAAAAATAGTATAGTATTTTTATATCCATTATCATTTTTACATGACATTATTCCAAAACACTTGATATTGAAACAAATACAATATTTTAAACTCCAAACAAAATAATTTAAAATTTATTTACAATGATAAATCAATAATAAATGCGAATGAAACAAGAATTTATTAAATTCTTGGCATTGAGTACTGTCAAATGCATTCTTATTATATTTGTGTGCATTTTTACATAAATATGTCTTAATATTTTTAAGGAATATAACAATAACATGCAAATATAAATCAATATAAGAATACTACTTTATTTTATATGAAGATATCACCATGTTCTTTTAGATTATAATAATCTAACAAAAATGCATACAAAAAAATAAATGTAATAAAAAAAAACATAGTTGAAATAAATGAAATTTTACTTCCAATATAGATTATCTATCATCGGTAAATATGTGCGAGTCAACAGACCCTTGGAAAACAATCTCAAGAAATACTATCTCTGAGAAATCTATCTACCAAAGAATATCCAAAAACAAAATTCCTAATAAAAAGTTATAAAAGAGTTTACTTATAAGAAATTATGTAGTTTAATTAAGTGTTTCAAAATCAAAATCATCCAAAACTTACTAAAAAAAAGTCAAATTATCTAAACATGGCCAATTTGGTTTGAAAACAAAATGATCTATCTGGATTCTATTTTTAGCCTATTGGTTTCATTGGAATATGCTATGGGTATTTTTCGTGTAAATTTTATTGGATTTTTTTCCAAGGATCTATAAATTTAGTTATTCCGTGATATATATTTTGAAAAATAAAATTTGCATGCATAGAATATCCAAAATTTTTTCTCGTGAAAACCCCAAATCTACTGCAATACTTCTGTCAACCTAGGATGAGCCAGCCAGGATAGTGTTGAGTTCTTGCCTAGCTATTGCTGATAGCATCAACCCCGAACTAACCATTAGCAAATATTATTAATCTTAATATCTTTTACTAAAAAATTAGAAAAAAGTGACTACAATATACGGAAATAGGCAAAGTACAAATATTCGTTTCGGCAGTTGATTCAATGTAGCACTTAGATTGATGGCGGTTGATCAAAGACAGCAAATATGTTCTTTCGAAAACAAAACGTAAGCTGTTTTGCTATAAATTACGTGGTTTAAAAACATACATAGCTCATTTTGCATGGTTCTAAAATTGTTTCCAATTTTTCCCAATAAAAAAAAATAAGCAACGAATGCAAATGGGCTTGTTTCATGTGCAGAAATGGAGTTTGTGTTTCAGGTAGTTAACCCTTGACTTTAAAATTTGATATAGCTGCTGAGACCTAACTGTTAAGAGCGCCATTTGAACAGCAAAGGCTCAAATTACGCTTCTCAATGACCTTAAATGAGAAATTTCCAGGGAAACCAAAACCTGTCCCAGTTGATTCACAATGATAATGAACTAAATCAAAAGTATTTTCTAATTTATAACAAAAAATTGACTGTTATTAATGTTCGTTTAGGTAGTATTTTTAGAAAATAACATAGATAAATACATGACACGATTAAACTATTTTATGTTTCAAGTTGTGAAGAGAGTAGAGAGAGTGTCGCATGCAAAACAATTCTATTCTATCTTTGTTTCAAATGATGCGTGTTAGTTTTAAACTTATAACTTTCACGACTATCTAGCTGACTTTGGTTAGACAATAAATATAGTTTACTTTGAGTATGCAAAAATCAATGAACGCATTCTGTCTCTTGAATAGCTCAGACAAAATTTTTTTATAGAGCAAGATATGAACGTTTAAAATTCCTAATAAACAAAGAGGAAGATATCGATTAGTGACGTCATACATAAGTGTCGTTATACAGATTACAAATAAAACTTTGTTTTGCTAAAAGAAGATGCACAACCCTTGAATGCAATCTTTGATTGCTTATAATTTCTTAGTTTTTTAATCAGTTTTAATTTCACTTTCATATTTTGTCATGGTATCAAGTCTAGCTTTACATTTTTATGAGTAATATGGTCAATTAGACATCAGGATTATCCCTTATTGTCTTGAGAGTAATTTTATTAATACTTTCATTACATTTTATTTTTTTAACAATCACGAACATTTGAAATTTTGGCAAACTTCTATCTGGCGTATTAGGTTTCACCTAACCTCTTATCCAGCGTCATATCAGTTATATATCGAGAACGAATGGTAAAAATGACAAATAAATTTGACACGATTGAAAATTGATACAAACTAAAAATCGTGTAGGTTCTCTATAAACTTCATCATCTATGTGATAGTCATGGGACTTTTCAAAGCAACGAAAGTTATACGTTATCTATTCAGTGCGTGCCCAAACAAAATGTAGCCTCATTGATTTTCGCATACTCAACATTATCTGTGACCCACAAGTCTAGAAAGTAGTCTGTAGGTAAGTAAGAGTTCTTCTTTGTTTATTGCAACTTATATATATATATATATATAGTTTTAATAATAAATATAACTGCATTTAGATTATATATGTTCGTGGGTGGTTTTCAAAAGGTAACTTATTTTGTTTATAGAGACACATAGTAGAATGAGTAGGTATAACAATGTAGTAGGGTAAGTATTAGGGGCCAAGCGCGGACTGTCACTAGCCTAACCTATCTCAACCTAATCCACAACGTCTGTTATAGGTACATAATAATGTATAATATTCTATATATATGTATTATTGCAATATGAAATGCGATAGTATTATTAAATTATTTAAATACAAAATTAATATGTACCTATATAATAATAAAATATATTTAAGAACTTTCTATTTAAAGTTTAAAACAACTATTAAATATGTTTGTAATAAATAAATTGAATGTAATTATTTACAAAATTTACGCATATTTTAGTTTATTATTTTGCTTAGAAATTTCTTGTTTCTTACTATGGTAAGTGATGCTTATGCAATTTGGAAAATACTTTGTTTTAGTTTATAGCAGACATTCTTGAAAAAAAGCTTAAAATTCAAAATTGCGGAAGAATTATGACTGAATTCGTTAGATTTTCGAAAGAAAATGCGTTGGGGAAATGTTTAAAGTATTTTTTTGACAAGCAGTTTCGTAACATTTTCTTCCTTCTCAAGTAAAACTCCTTTATCTTAAAAAAACGGTTACAAATGATTAGAGAAATAGTGGCTTCGTTGTTCTTTTAAAATGCATTTGAAAGGAAAGTTTATATCTGTTTTTTAAAATTAAATACTATTTTTCATCCTCCAAGAATAATCTTTTTCTAAGAATAATATTTTTTTCTTAGAAAATCCAAAAATGTTGGTAATAAGTTAAGATTAAATGTTTTCGCAAGTTAAAATGTGTAAAATATAAATTCAACTCACTTAATTTAAAAAAACCATTATATGGGTATTTTATAGCAAATTTGAAAAAGTAAGTTTATGAAAGTCTGCTAATTTCATTTTAAAATGATTTGTCGGTACATAATCAGCACCCGAGCACATAATGACTAGATGAAAAATAAAAATAATTACCGCACTAGTAACGTGTTAGCTAAAATAAATTACACAAATATGAAATATATGTAAAATATTTAGCAAATTTCTATATTTTATGTCCAAACAACAAGCAAAGCTATCACGAAATCAGTACCCATTCAAAATAATAGAACTTAGTAACCGAATGAAACAATGTGTGTTATACTTAATATAAAATAGTGGGTGCACAAACTTGAACATCTGAATTTAATATAAGGAGTGATATTTAGGTAAGCAAAAGTTGCTTGTGATGCATGTGCATGCGATATTTTTACCTTACCATGCAATGGTTTGCTTGTGTTAAGGTTTTTTTTCTACTTAAAAAATGATTACTGTTTCTACGCATTGTTATTATATTATAATATTACATTATATTAATGGTTCCATAACTTGCCACGTCAAAAATTGTTAGTACCACGAATGAAAGCACAGAATCGCTGATTTAAAAATAAATGATCATTTTTGAACTATCACTATATCTGATTTACAAAAGAAGATGCGAGTTTAAATTATCATACTAGAACATATTTCCAAACAGGAAAGGAAAAGTTGGTAAGTTGTTAAAGTAGTAAATTAAGAAAAAAAATTTGACTTTCATACATATTATATATATATATATATATATGCCTGATTGACACATAATCGATGAATATTTCAATATGTATGAAAGACAAATTTTTTTTCTTATTTTACTACTTTAACTTGTGCGAGCAAATCATTTGATCCAGGACATACAAGGGAAAAACTTTCTTGAGATGTCTGTATTAAGAGTTTAATGCATTCAAAGAAATCGATCTCTCTAAGACTGTCAATATTTAAACAAGGAGGCATTTTTGACATGACCGCGACGAAAAATGCAAGGTTGGGCAGTCGTGACCCTATTTGCAACAATTAAAATTATTTTTTCCTGTTACCCCAATAAAGGTGGTGGTATAAAACCCCAAAGGATCATTTTTCGACCTGGCTGCAGAGAAACTTGAACAGATAAGAAGCCGTTAACTTACCTTTCACTTTCTCAAATCAAGAAATCTTGTAAAGAAATCTAAGTGTGTTTCCATCTATTACAGAATATTTAACAGCAAAGTACCTTTTAACCATAGGATTTATGTACACTTATCGATAATTTGATTTATTTCGATTCGAATTGATACAAAAAAAATATAATAATAATAATAATAAAATTAATTATTGTTTTTTATAAGGAAAAAAGGTATAAGTATAACATATATATATAAATACTACGATTATTATTGTATTTCATGCATTTTTGTAATATAAATATTACTTATGTTAAATGTTTGTCACGGCAATTATATTCTCAGATTTTAATCTTTATAATATTTATTTTTATGTATGTATAAAAAATTGTAATTGCATACTCGAAAACACATATTTACGTGTCTTATTATATATAAAACAATGTTTTACTTGTAAAAAAGTACAAACTTACCGATACTTAAGTTGATTATATAGAATTTTCATAGCGGATTCAAAACTGTTTGAATTGAGTAGTTAATAATATAGTTGACATACCTGAAAAAAAAAGAAATATTTTAGTATAGAGAAAATTTTAAGTTTAGGATATGACTAGTTTAGGATATGAAAATTTTAAGTTTAGGGTAAGACTTCAACAGTAAATAATTTAAAATCTATATAAAATTTCACATTTTAATCTTAAGAATAGGAAAAAAAATCAGAAAAAATAATTCTTTAATGACATAATTTCTTTTTTTCAATTTCATACACTAGAGGTCGAGTTATGGGTTTGATGGTAAATTCATTAAGCATTCAATCACCACTAAAGCCAAGAAAAAGATATAATACGACCTGACTCTTTCAAAATTTATTTTTAGTTATATATTTTTGAAATCCAGTTTTTAAAACCACTTTCAATATATATAAACGGGGAAAAGATATTCATTTATACCTACATGAAGTTAACCCGTTAGCACTCGCGTTATGAGTATTTTACTCACGTACGATTTAAAACATTTGAGTTTTTTTTTCAAATGATATATGTAGCTGAAATTTTTTTATCTACATGTAATTTTCGAATTATGAATTTTTTAGATTTTTTCAACCTATTTACAGTTTTAAATGTTTTTTTTTTTCAAGTTCTTCGGTTGACGCGAGTGCTGACGGGTTAATAAAATAAAACTTGGATAGAAATCTTGAATATCACATTCTCAAGTTGCACTTTTATAGATTTTTATAATACTCGGTAAGCAATAAAAAAGGGTAAAGGAAAAATCGTGAGTCAGAATATTGCAAGAAATTTTTTGTTCTTTCTCTGGGTGTGATTGCGACAAATAGAAGGACTTTCATAAGTTTCAAGCGTCTTGGAATCTTTCTATGACAAATATTTCCGTGAGACAAATTAGAGATTGTTCTTTCTCTAACTTTATTTGAATCTTGAAAAATGAGCTAACAGGCCGATACAGTTCAAAAGACACGTTACACTTATCTCACCTAGTATCTCACTGACACTCATTTCTTGGTTAAAGTAATATAAACATTTAATTTCATCAAGTTTTTAACTTATCGTTTGAAATCATCAATAGCTGTATTATAAATATGAGGAAAAAAATTCAGTGATTGAATTATAAATGTGCAAATTTTCGTTATAATAATTAAAATAATACCATAATATATATATAATAGATAAGTAATTATAATTATATGATATGTAATTAATATTTTTTAATGAATAATTAATAATATTTATCTACAATTATATGTAATAATAGTAATAATAATAATACATAATGATATCGCAATGTGATATTAACAGTAACATTATATGATGTAGGAACTATTCTTATACTACTGTGCTGTCTGGTTTGTTTCTAAATTCATATGATAGGTAAAAGACTCTTTATATGCATGTATAAATACATATAAAGACTCATATATGATATCTTTTATAGGATGGCCCTTCGAACATAACTACTTGAGAAGTTAAAATATCCAAACAGTATGCTATACGTTTAAGTATAAAAAGTAATAACAAATATTTGCCATCTTTTATTAGCTGATTTGTCAGCTAAGTGGGTAGTGAAAATGTGTAGGCAGAAGCTCAATGCGTTGAGAATTTTCTCGGATACACAGAGGTTGTTCAGTTTTCCTACCCGGACATAACCTAGTTTATCGTTTGTGCGGATACAAAATCAAAGGTTAAGTAAATATAGAGGTGAGGTAACCAAGCTGTGATACTCGAAGAAAAGAAATGTTCTTAGAACTATAAGAAATTGTAATTAATAAAGATACTTCTAATCAAAAATTATGTACTTCATACAGTTAATTGCACTTTCGCATCAAATTTATAAGCAGGTAGTATCACAGCTTGGTTGTCTCTACTGAAGCCTCAGCCTTATACAGATCTTAATGTAAAAACAATACTCTCTTGAGACACTTTAGGTTCTCATTTTAAGCCACTTATTAATCTCAAGCCTGGCAAAATATACGACTGTATTTATAAAAACAAGCCATTCTATTACCATTTAACAAAATCTTCCATTCCAAAGGATGTAGTAGCAAAGATTATCAATCCATTTTTCGATATAAACAAAGAAATCGGTGACTAGTGGTAGACGAAAATAGCTTCGTAAGAACAAAACATTCTGCCAATATGCGGTCATAGTTACAAAGTGTCCCTATTTCGACACCAATTTTTGTAATTTTGTTGCTGTATAATAGTTTATAGGTCAGTAGCTAAGAAAATTTTTCTTTCATTAAAGCTAATTAAAATTGTGTTTTCCGAATCACGTTGGCTTTCATTTACCAAAGCTACAATGATTCATAGATTATATTGCGAAAATCTATCAACTCACTGAAGTTTCACTAGAAATAGCTGTTAATAATACTAAAAAATAATTTCTACTTAATACCTACTTTTGAGTGGTAAGTTCATATCATATTTTCCCGGCCAAATATTTTTTTCTGTAAATTTTTTAGCAATCGACTCAATTTTTTGGAGAAATGCTTTCGAAAAACCAACTTGATTTTTATTTCCAAATGAAGAATTAAATGTTATGTCACCCTTTACATATTTGATCGCATCTTGATGTTTGCTAAGAAGCCACCAACGACTGGCAAACGAGTCTACAATGTATTTACAGTACACATTCACAGTCGACGACATCTTCTTCTACTTTGCCTGCCACAATATATTTCCACATCTTCACCCCATACTGTGAGCTACGCTATGTCTTCTTCCTATATGTGTATACATGATATTTTAGATTCATATAATGCTATGTTAAAACAACTATAGCTTGTAGCAAGGCTATACCAACTCATTCATGCTGCGGTCGGTAATGTCTCTTTCTCATACAGACTAAGTACACATACAATCACAATTACAGGATGATTTACAGCGAAAAGTTATATTTTTTTCTAGACTAAGAAAGATTTTGTAGGCGTATCTTATGGTGCGATCTGATCTTATAACTAATACATATAAGCATAAGATACTTGAAAGTCGAGCGCCTCTACTGTAACACTTAATATTTTATCGACAGAAGCAAGATTGTGGCTACCTGGTACCTTAGTCGATAGTGCACTACTTGTTAAGATGGTGCTATACGGCTTATTGTGATTTAATTTTTCACTGATTATATACCATCGCCCTACAAAGCCAAAAACAAGTTGAAAAATTTTTGAGATGGTGAGTTTCAAACATGTAGGTCACGATATTCCACGTATGGAATATGTAAGTTTCCACTTTATCGACGTGCTAAAAGGGACATTTACTCTACAGCTTAAGTTATGCTAGCCATATTTAATCATTACGCCTGAAAGCTATCACTTAAACGGTAGCTATTTAACGGTTTTAAAAACTTCGGCTTAAAATATAGCCTGTACAGGGTCTCTGGATATCCAGTAGAAAGAAGTGAAAAAATTACATTGTGTCCGGGAATCAAATCCAAGTCTTTAGTTCAATACCCCTGTGTCTGTATAAAGCTGGATATTTAAACTTGATGCCTAAAGAGCCGGGTTCAACTTCAAGAAATACTGTATGTCCGAACATGTAAAAATGTGAAACAATTATTAATTTCGTTTCATAGTCATAAGTTATATAGCCACCTATTGTTGAGTTATGGTTTGGCGTAGAAAGGGCATCAAAACCAAAACAAGATTAATTTGCCTGTCTTTAACTTGCACACTCAGACTTTTATTTTGCTCTTTAACTAAACCATGATTGTTGTTCCTTCTGTTATTAACATCCTCTGTCTAGTGTACTTGGTTTTATTCTCTGATTTTGTTCTTACGCAAACGTAAGATCAAGACCAATGGATAAGATATACTAGGCTTATAACACTAAGTGTGTAAAACAAAGATATTCCAACACAGAGTGGTTTATTTTTGCCTATCATTAGTAACAACAAGAAATTGCATTATTTTTTTCACTATCTATTGTGAATGAATCATCCTATATGGTTTGTCTGTAGTATAATGTCAACTAGTTATGAACAAATATTATAGTCAAATAATAATAATAATAATATGGTGCGTTCATTTGTTTCATTTTATATAGAACAGATAAGATTACTTTACTTACTGTACACCATGCTAGTAGCTTGGTATAAATGGTTGCCATAATAATGTTAATATTAAACATAGAAAACATAGAAAACATTCAAGATTTCTGTTTTATTTGTCTATCTACGTATACGGTACAATTCAAGTGGTAAAAATGATGTTAATTTACAATGGACTTGAATAAATACGTAATAAAAAAAATTAAATGTCTTACAACGTAGCATATATTTATTGAAAAATGTTCGAGAATTAATTTAAATAATGTTAAAAATGGGAGTAGGTAAGATGTTTAACAAGATATTTTATATTGACTTCAATGCTATGGTAGGTATAAATATAAAATTTTCGAGTTGAAACCGGCAAATGTAGACCTCAAAGTTTCTATTATCATTTTTCATGAACATTTTAATTTTGATCGAAAGCTTTAGGTGTTGTATTTGTTTATAATATTATAACGTTAACTTAGGTAAGGTTAGGTTAGGTTATATTGGCTGTCCACGAAGGACACTTAGGCTATAAAGCTCATTGTGATAAACCATACATGTGTTATACCACCTTTCCGCTGATAATTTCATTTATCAGCTACTCAATTTCAGAGGCTGGGTGCATTTCCTTCATGCATATACCATACATTACACCAGCCCATCACAACTATGAAATTAATATTGTTGGGAAGGCGGGAATCGAACCCGCTACCTTAAGCATAACGCGGACGGAATTGATTACGCCATAACCAACTGAGCTAATAGGGTGTCAGCGTAAACTTAAGATTTGATAAAACTTGCTCGAAGGATAGGTATAAATCACATAATAAGCCCTTAATAATTTCAATAAAAACAGCTCTTTTGATTTATAAAAATTCCCCCTATCGGAAATAACATCTAAAACAAAAGGAATCCAGTTTGAACTTTCCAGTTTCTGACTTTAAAATCGGAAATATAAAGGCAATTTTTAAAAGTAACAAAAAAAAAAAAAAACTCGACTGTATTAAATAAAAACTGAAAGCAAGTCCCGCAGTGTACATGTATATAATTTTTTTTTAATACTCTTTTAATTTCCTTTTATTTTTCACACTGTACTCGTTACGTTATGAAAAAAAATATCATACTCGATAGGTAGTTAATTTTTAGTAACGTACTTATTACTATTTCACGCCAAAAGTCTGCTTTTTTTCAAACACCTATCTAAGGACACTTGGCTTTTTAAGACGAATAGAACGATACCTCAACTGTCGAAGATAAGAGGTAATAAAGAAATTTACAAACATATATACATACAAGATACAGGCTAAAATCATGAGCAATTCTTGGCTGTCGCGTCGCGCAAAAAAGTTAGATTGAAATTTTTTCTGTGCGGAGTGTTTTAGTAAAGCAAGGGTAGGTTGGCGGAGTGAAGAGATAAAATTAAAAAATATCTTTTAATAATATGATTAAAAGATATTTTGAATAAAAATTGATAATATTAAATCACAATATGAATCAACCATTTCTGTTTGAAAAATTTACTAGCATTATTAAAAGCTAATTTCATATTATTTACTGTATAGAAAAAAAATATTAAAAGTTTAGAGTTTTATTATATGCTAGTAAAGTAAAACAAAAAATGGTAAACGCAGATGTGAATGAAAACAATGATAATTTAAATAAAAACATTTCATATTATAATCGGATAGATATTAATTCATATTATATTGAAAAGAATAAGTAGTAATATTTACATATTATATATCATACTGTAGACTTTTGTAGTTATTTTATATTATGATTGTATGTCTTGATTCTGTTCATTTTTAAGTTTCTAAGTATGTTTCGGATCAAAAAAGATTGCACCCATATCGTAATAAAGTAAACAATTTTGGACCAGAAAAATTGGATGAGTTTTCATAGAAACAATTTATTCATAACTTTAAAAAAACATTTTTGAAAGATAGTCGAGTCATAAAATTATTGATTAATTGATGCATTTCAAACAATGTATATTGTTTCGAAGTTAACTTAAAATTTTTCTTAATTGTTGAGCTTTGACGGTCTATATACATCTAGCACAGGGGCTCTGAAAAAAGTCTGACCTGTATGACATAATTATAGTTCTTTGGCTTCCTAAGCTAGCTTAACACTTTTAAACGACATATGCTAAAATATTTTTTCGGTTTTTATTCGAAAAAGTATTTTATAGTCTTGGTAATATTTTAGCTGAATATATTGCTTCAGTTTTGTTGATTCCAAGTGTCCATATATCTCAACCCTAAAAATATAAAATTGAAGGATATGGATACTTTTCATTGTCTACGTACATGATTATAATTCAATATTAACAGAGATAAAGAGACATACCTATGGAGTCAAGATAGTTATCTTCGTGTAATATATATAGGATGTCTCAATTAACTTGAGAAAGCTCGAAAAAAATCATATTTTTATAAAATTAAATTTAAAATAAAATTGTAGATCTAAGAAAGACGTACTGAGGCAGTACTATGAAATTACCTTGACTTTACGAGGTCTTTTCAAAGACAATCTGCATATTATTACTGCGTGATAACAGCAAACATTCAATTTGCAAAGACCTTTGTTCACATTCTCGAAAAATGAATACATTCAGAAGAAATTTAAATAAAAACCACACAAGTGAAAACAAATAATTGACTGATTTAACTGTTAAAATACCTTGTTTAGAAAATGTTGAATATCAGTGCTTGCATTATTTTTGCATAACTTAGAAGAGCTTCTTAAAAACCAACACAGAAAATTTTTTATTTCGTGTTACACCTCAGTCTCAAGTTGGTTGGGGCATCCAGTATATTGGAAAGGTACAAAAGTAAAACTTTGTTTGTTCGTTTGGGTGCTTTTACCTTTTCTAATAAACAACAAACTTCAAGTACAAAACTTCTATAGATATAGAACATTTAAATATTTTATCGTTCATTTTTTAATAACCCCAACAGATGTCTCAATATTTTATATTGAAAATATTTTTATCTTAATAAGTTGAAGAAGTATAAAATTGAATTATTGACTTGCGGCTGCAAATGCACATTTTTATATATTAAAAAAAAAAAAAATTTATATTTAACTTAGTTGGGTTTTTTGATTTTTTTAATTAATTTTTTATTTTACACTTTTTAGCTCGGATTTTCAAGAACCTATTCAAGGATACCGCACATAACATATTATTAATTATCCTTAATGCAATTTAAACAAATAATTGATATATTTTTGCAATTCTCGCTTTTTTGTAGATAAATTTTTTTTTATACCCTATTCGATAGGTTCGGTTATTTTTTTCAATTTTTCGGCAAAAAATCGTCCATTCTTTCAAACACCTTCCTAAGAACTCTTGAGATTTTAAGACGAAAAGAACCATTTCTTCATTATCGAAATCTTTAAAGCCGTTTGGAAGATACGAGATAATAAATTACAAATATACATACAAGATACGGTCGAAAAACATTGCACATTCTTGCCAGTCGGATAAACAAAATACTGGTAAAGTGGATAATTTAATAAGAAATGTAAAAATCACTTTTTCCGACTCTTAACAATACAAATAAATCCATTGATCAATTATTCTCTTAAAACACAGTAATAACAAGTGAAAACAAACAATTGACTGAGTTAATTGTTGAAATACCATGCATAGTCAGTGTTGATTTCTTTATCACATTACACATACAAACATGTGACACATACATAACTGATAATCAAGTATAGTACATATTATAAAATTTTCGCATAATTGGCACCCTCACGGGTAAACAGTGATGCTTACGAAAAATGTTTCAAACAAAAGTTGTTTAATTTTTGATAAGGAACATTTTTTACATTTAAACTTTTGTTCTATCTCCGGTTTACAAGATGGGTCCTACGGACCCAAGACCCAATTGACCTATGATGCTCATTTACGAACTTGACCTCACTTTTTACGTCCTGAGTACGCTGTAAAAATTTAGCTCGATATTTATATATCTTTTTTCGTTTTTGAGTTATCGTGTCCACAGACGGACGGACGGACGGACGGACAGCCGGAAATGGACTAATTAGGTGATTTTATGAACACCTATGACAAAATTTTTTTTCCTAGCATCATTATTTTTAAGCGTTACAAACTTGGGACTAAACTTAATATACTATGTATATTTCATATACACATGGTATAAAAATTACTGGATTGATGCAAACGGATTTACTTTGATATTCTGTATAACACAGTAAAAATTACTGGATTGATGCAAACGCATTGAATTTGATATTCTGTAATAAATGAATATTTCTTGAATCAACGATTCTAATACCTAATTCGATAAAATAAATATTTGACTGCTTAAAAATTGAAATAAAGCAAGTACACATTTTCTTGAACCAAAAAAATGTTTACATATTTTCGCAACTTGTATTTTATCTCAGTTTAAATAAAAAAAAATACTTGTAGCGTAACAAATATTTTTCGACCTTTTGGGAGATGATGGAGAGCATTTTTACTTTGAGAGCATTTGTTTGAAAAACACATTGTGAAAAGACACAGTAGTATAAAAACTATAACAAAATAAAAATTTATCTTCAGTTTATTTACTATCAGGGTGGTTTTTTGCTCTACGATTAGTTTTCCTAGTAAGTATTTCTTTTGTTTTATCCCTGTTTTCTTTTGAGATTTTAGGCAATATACATACTCAAGTATTTTTAATAATCGTAAGTATATAAAAGTGTGAAAATTATGCTTTTAGATGAGCATTAAAACATTAAATATATGATTTATAATGTGATAGACGATAGATGTGCATTGTTATAATTTGCATGTTTAATGTGTTGAACACTAATATACGTACTGTATATGGATAGATACATATAAAATATGATGACTCACAGATATTATGTTTACGATCATGATAATTTTCATATCGTATATATACAGGATTAATCAAAACTTCTTTCTAGAAAATTGTAATCCCTAATAAAGTACCAATTTGAATACATGATACGTCAAATTTTTGAACCTGACAAATTTTTCGGCTACGGAAACCAAAACTCACATTTGAAACATATCTAAGAACACTCACTTTTCCAAACAGAACCTGTTTGGATCATCGCCAATTTTTAGTTTTTTCAGATATGGAACCCTAAGGTTGAACTTGACAACATAGAAAAGAACACTCTCCATTAAATTACCTTTCAAACAAAACCAAAATCTGTTTAACCGTTAAGGCGCTACGATACCACACACACAGACAGACACACACACATAGCGGTTAAGGTTCCGCGGATGATTAACATGTTTTTCATGCTGGAAACTGGAATAATAAGAATGAACTTTTATATATTATTCTTTTTAAGTTAATGCGTAGCTTTCCAGTTAGAGGAAAGCTGTTTTTTTGTTTATCTTCTATTTCCCAATTTCCCAAAATCTCCTAGTGACTGCTTTCTCTCCAACTTTGACTTGTTGTTAAGCATCGTTTCATATACGTAAAACCAAATTTTCAGCGAACTGCTAACATTTTTGAGGACATCTTCTTTATTTTTCATACTATCTATGAAAAGCGGATTAGCTTTTTCTCTGGCATATTGAGAACTTAACGACCACAGAATTCATGAAAAATTGACATAAAGTTAGGAAGTATAGAAAAGGTTGAAAGTTTTTTGCATTTTTAAGACTACAGAAGCTTATTTTAAAACCACTTGTATTTACAGTGTGATATTTATGCTCCCACAAAACTAACTGTTTATATATACTTCTCTTTAATATTCTGGATATTTAGTATCGTATACAGATGATTTTTTAAAAAGTTGCTAGTTAATTTTTTTCGAAACCGGTTGGTAATATTAAAACAGGGTAAAATACGGGTCGTTTAATTGAGGGTAAAGCAACAAATATTTTTAGTTTTATATTCCTAGCGTGCTGTCTTTTTTGTTTCTTTAAAAGGGAAAACCGTTTTTTTAGAATTTGATTCTTCATCTCAAAAAAAAAAAAAAAAAACACTTATATTATATATTTGAACAATTTTTTTGTACGATATTTTATATCATAGGAAAAAAATTGCGTAGGCTAAAATTACGAGTCTTGTTAAAAAATTAGAATCTGTACAAAAAAATTATTATTTTGATAATTTGTTGGTTGGAGACTTTCTTGGTGAAAACTTTTTTACCTAAAAAAAAGTGTCAAAATTTGAAGTTTCGGAAAAAAAATTTCTGATAAAATTAAATTTCTGTAAATTCATTAATTTCATTCATTAATAACGAGGTTGACCCCTATTTGGAATACGTCCTTGGAAACTAAAACTACACACATTTTGGATATTGCATTCCGAATAAAATTAGAAGAAAACTTTTTTAAAAATCACCCTTATACCCAGAACAAACTACATTTAAGATAATATTCACATATTGTCTTTGACTATGACTTCGCCATGCTTTAATCGACCAACTATTATCATTATGATTATGATTAGCAATAGTAAACTAACTCATGATGATGATGAAGATTGAAATGAATAAACTGAACGAATAATAAGAAGAACACAGTTGGTGCAGGGCAATCAATCAAAATATCAAATTACTGCATATAATAATAATAAATATTATATTCAAAATGAATAATTTAAAAGAATATAAACATACCGTTTAAATGTTTTCTTCTTTTTTTTTCGTATTTATTTTAAATATTATTTGCATTTTTTTATATTTTATTTAACTTAAATATTTATTGATAATTATTTGTTGATTTTTGATTTGCATGAAATTTTTATAAATCATTTTTATTTATGTCTTATGGCATTACAAAAATTGTGGTCGCTAATAAACCTAGAAGTTTAAACAATCCTAAATAAAAATGAAATAAAAATCTGTTAAGATGATTACAAAGCATAGTTTGGGAATATTTCTCATGCATGGCCAGTAAGGTTCCGTATTTCATGGTGAGCCAAATATTTTCGCAGACAGTTGGAAGATTAAGTAGTATTAGTATTAATACGCAGTTTGTGAAACAACTCCGATAGACCTATCTTAATGTTTTACTTAGTCAAAGTTTTCCTAAAGCTCTAGAAGTTTAATATCAAATTCAATACCAGTTTCGATTGTAATTTCTTCAGCTGAGGTGCAAACGACTGAAGAAATGAACGAGTGACTACATCAGCGTAATTTTATATAATTTTTAATTATATAAAACAAAAATGACAATCAAGGCACTGGTACTTGGGTTTAATCGTATTGGATAGACGATTTGCTACGAAGTGATATTTTTAACTAATTATTTTCCTACTGTCAAAAACCAAATCACGCCTGCGGTTCCAAAAAGCCACCAAACTTCAGCAAAGATTCCATCATTACGATGATTTGACGATACATGATAAAGAAAGAGATTACGAAATCGATCAGTTTGAAAGTACCCTACTACTTAAAAATAACGACTGAAACAAATATTCATGTTTCATTTAATAATTACCTAATTCAACTTATTAACAAGTCCTCATTCTGTAACAAATATTTTGAAATTAGTATTATTGCGTCAAAAACGTATTCATTATAATATTAATAAAGTTAACAAATAAAACTTTGACAACAGTTAATTATAACAGAAAAACAAAAATATTGCACTAAAAATAAATTTTAATTAATTGAAATAAATTGTATTCCTATTAGGAAAATTAATTTAATAAATTGAATAGTAAACTGCTGAAAATGAACAACAAACAAACAAACCTATTCATTCATTTTCACATAAACTACGGTATAATTTAGTATATATGTGTGTTACGAACTGGGAACAGAGAACTACTATAACTATACACTAACTATGTAGGCGGCGTAAATCACAGTATATCACACACACTATTAAATACTGCTAACTTTTCACAAATCACAGTGAGAAAAACAAATAAATAAGAGAGCTGGTGTGTGAAATTTTGTTATTTACGTTTAAATAGCAAATATTACAAGCACCCACAGCAGTTATGATAACGTCAAAAAAATCTAATATTAGAAACATGATAAAGCAGGATAGTCTATAATCAATAAGTTAAAATTGGTGAAAAATAGAAATACTGATCGTAAAAATACGTATGATAGCTCGCAGTATTCGGAAAGAAAAGTTATTTGGCGTTTTTCGCCAATATTTCATAAAATATTAATATTTAAGAAATTTTAAAAAATAAGAAATTCCCACTCCCAAAAGTCTATCTCCATTATTTGTAATTTTTAATTTAACGCTAAAAATAGGTCTTGCTGCGTCATTTTGATTATTCATATTTATATTTTATTCCAGGAAACACTTTTGGTTAGTGTACCTCACATTTTCAAATAGTTTCAAGGATGATCTCAACAATGATTCCAGGAATGTAAAGTAATTCTGCGGCCCAATAAATAATACGTGCATTTCCATGAATTTATTGCACATAGAATTGTATTATTTGATAATATATTTTATCTCATAATATTTCTCATTTCTTTGTCGCATTTCATGACGAATTTGTAACTGCTATGGTAGCTTCAACCAAAACATAGAAATTAACAAGAGCGTTATAAATTATGTGTGTTTGTATGAGAGAAAAAAAAATACTGTTTCATATATAAGTTATTAGCTACTATTTTATTAATTAATTTGTTACAAATTAAAATGAGCTCATATTTTTAATTAAAAGTACCTTTTTCAGTGTTTTTTTTTTATGAACAAATTTTATAAATTGCACTCCAAAAAATTTGATCAAAACAACATGAAATATTATCTACCAACGAAGAATGATATTAAAGAAAATAATTATTTTAATTTTGGTGCATAAAAAGATTTTCCAGAGCCGACTCTGGAAACTCTAGTAAATTAACGACTCGAAACCAATTAAAATATGAAAATTAAAATTTGACATAATAAAGAGTTAAAAAAATTATAGCTTCCAAGCCAACCAAAAATAAACAGGGATGTAAACATAGAGTTAACGCTATATTGAAAATAAATCTCGTAATGCCATAATTTTTTCTAAATTGAAAAGTTTGGTCAAAAAAAAGGTTAAAAAATCAAAGACCTGACTTCGTTCAATAAATTTTGAAAAGAAAGAAGCCAGTCCATTCTTTTACACAGGGAATTTAACAGTCGGGTCCATTATAGGGAATTTTTGAGCCCATGTAGATAATAATTTGCGTCGAATGTCAATTTCGTTATGCAATCGAATTGGCTTGTATCTTTTTTTTCAGATTTTGTTGTCCCGGCATTAAGAAAACCCTCTTATTACCCTATTTTAAAACATATTTATATCAATTTATTATTCCTTTCTAAATTCAAACACATTACTTATATATATTTTTTAAAACCCTTAACTATCGAAATCCATCGAGCCCTTTAGAAGATTACCACGTATCTTATAAAGCAATATACAAACAAACAAACGTACATACATACATAAAAGACAGGCGCTAAAAACATAACCATGCATAGTCGGATGAAAATTAAATAATTGGGTGATCAAGAAAGAACAACTCTATTGGTAGATTTTAACATCCAACAAACTTAAATTTATGTAGACCAGGCAAAAGATAAATCCAAACAGTACAATTGAACTTTCAAAATACTTGTAAATATGAATTGATCATATTCTACAAAGCAATCAAATTCTATAAGTAATAACTAACCTAAGATTTTGTTTTTTTTTAATAATATATAAATTATATTTTATTTTTAACAGACAATATGTATTCGCGTACATAATCTCAATAAAATATAAGTATTCACTTGAAAACTATATTAAATTAAAAATCAAAGTCAGAAACCAATTTTTACTATTTTTTAAAACATTTTTAGTTATTTATTGCTTCTTATTGTAAAAAAATATACCCGAAAAACAGCAAATTAAATAGAGATTAATTCTAATGTAAAATAAATAATTGCAAAGGTTCAAATTATGATAGACAAGTATAATGAATTTTTTGATTACAATAAGAGTAATTAATAAAGTAAATTAACCAGCATTTAATTATATATAATAAACATAAATAATATGAAATAATTTATATCAATTAAGTAATATATAGTAATGATTATATTGTATTATTATATCAAGAATCATCTATCTAATTGAATATATATAATATAATTATATTCAATTAAAAGGAATAACTTGTTCAGCAGTATATATCTTGTGTGCCATTTTTTATTAGAACCCAAAATATACTTACTTTTCCATAATGAGTGTGCATAATTAACTAATATTTTTGAAAATGGAAATCAACTCTTTCATAAATATTTCAATGTGTTTTTCTAGTCTCTCATTTTGTATGAAATATTTTAATTAATATTATAAATAAGCTTCATAAAATATTTAAACAAGAAATAAATATTCAATGAAAAACTTAGCCTATGAAAATAAATTAACTAAAAAAAAAGCCCGTGTCATGTTGATTATGACTAGTTTGGGAATAATTTGATTGCTATTCTGTTAGATTGAACTAGATTTATAAAGAGTAATAATATAAAGCTAAAATTGGTAAGAATTATTTTGTCAAAAGTTATTCTAATTTCAATTATTTTGCTAAGATATTTTTGAAGTTGTGATTTAAAACATTTCATTTGAATACATCTATTTTAAACATGTTCTTAAATTGAAGGTTTTTACTTCTCCATGCTTAGATAAATTTGTAATATTATATCTTAAATAGAGTAAAACTTATTTTGTATTAAACGACCAAAATTATTTACTTGCCAAGGCGCCATAGTTTTTGTACTTTTTAGTAAAAAAGAGAATTTAAAGTATAGAGCTTGAAGGCCTATGAATTTCCAACCCAGCTTTGCTGTTTAAATTCCTTGCAGAAACCCTCCTGCATGTTAATTTAAAATTTTTTTTTTAATGACTATAGAATTGGCTTCTTAAATTATACCTTTTTACAATAGAAATTTTTTTTATAGTCAGGTAATTATAATTCTTTTAAGTTTTTGGTATTTTTCCTTTAAATAAATTAAAAAACAAAAATCATTTAAAATAAAAGAATCAACATTTTTAATTTATATTTAAGTAATAATTAAAATCAAATCAAATATTTTTCATTTATGAAAAATGTAATAAAAGTAATAAAAGCGAACCCTAAAATTTATATTAAAATTGCAATAAAAAATGACGGAAATAAATAATTATTAAAATCAAAACATTTATAAAATTTATTATCTAAAATATCAAATTAAAATAATTAAATGATTAATTATACCTTTAAATATATTTAAATTAAAATATAATTGTATACGAATTGTGTGGTCAAAAGTGAGCTTGAAGAAAATAAGCGACGGAGATTGCAATAAGAAAACGTCGCGACGTACACACACTATACGCCTTTATACATCATATTATATTACATACAATATTATATAATGAACCGACGGCGGTGTCAGTCAATTGGTAAAACACACTATGAAGAAAAACAGTCTGTTTATACCCAACATCATTTTCCCTTTATACCAATTTCTTCATTTACAGTTGATAGCTATGTACTTTTCTTGCGTTCAAAATACATTTATTTTACGATTACAATCTTAATTTTCTCTTATTTCATTTTCCTCAAAATGAAGCTGTATATCTATATTTATTTTAATTATAATCTTAATTTGGTATTAAGAAAATTTCTATAATCGTTAAATAACACAAATCACAATTTTAAATTAAATGTCTTCTTTCAAGAAAATGGTATCAATATAATTAAATGAAAATTTAAATAATTATTTTCAATAAAAAAAATTTTGCTAAATATAAATCACTAACACAATTTAGCAACAAAAATCCAATGAAAACACTAAACACCAATTAAAACACTAAATAAATACGTTAATTAATTAATAAATTTAATTAGTTATACTAATTATTATATAATTAGTAGTACGCGTTTCTGTGCACACGCCGGAAATTGACAATAGAAATAATCAAATTGAAAATATAAATTTTCTGTGTTTGTTTGCCGGAGAAACAGATTACTTGATTCATTTAAGATCAAACAATTTTATTATCCAAAGAAATTATTCTTATATAGTTGCGCAGAAGTGTATTAAAAAGGGGAAGCTAACATACAAGAGTTTCTAAGTAAGTTAACTTTAAAACAAGGCGGTACCCATTAAAAAACTTTTTCCTAAAACTGTCATAAAATTGTATGAAAACTAAAAGTTTCACACACAAGTATGGAAATTTATGTTTTTTGTTTAATTGATGAGAGCGAGAACTTGAAGTGGGAAATATGAATCAAAATTTCTGTAAATTTTCTATAAAAACAATAAACAGTAACATCAATAGAAAATCTTTTATTTACCTTGAATATTTCCCAGGAATAATTTTGAAACTTAAACTTATATTTTCACCTATATTAATCTTCAAGAAATCAACTGCTTAGTAGCCATCGATGATGGACTTCCACTTCATCCTTAAAGGTAAGCCACACCATTCAGTAATAATATAAGTACTTTGTTGTTAAATTAATCCGAATATAACCGAAATCACACGAGAACATACGACATACATAGGCCGGTATTATTATGATTATTATTATTATGAAATGCACTGTGTATATAATAATAAGATGAAGAGCTGTTGTAGCAAGCTAACACGTCTGAATTGAGCCGTTGTTTGGAGAAGTTTGCGAGCTCCACCATAATGTGGCTATAGGAGGCGGTGAAGCTCTTGAAGAAGGCCCAGTTAAATAGTAGTTGGACGCGCCCCAACATGTAAGACAAAGATGGACACCCACCGTCGACATCCTAACTAACTAACAACTTTCTACTTCCCATATTGATTGCATAAAACCATGAAAATGAGATGCGAACATTCTAAATGAATTTAACAAAGATAAAATTTAACGTCAGAATCTGTAAAAATGTATTAATTGTTATGCAAGATAAGAAAAATTCATTTTGAAATATAAAAATTATAAGAAAACATATCTTATTTTTAGGGCAAAAACCATAATGTATTTTCTCATTATTACTTTCGTAAATCGTCCAACAATAGAAATACTGAAATCAAACAAAACGCACGTCTTATATAGACCTTGTCTCAACGCGCAGTAGATATCGAAACGTTCGAACACAATGTGTGTAACACTATATAAAATAAAATCGTAAACTACGCATGCGTTGGAGAAAATTGTGAAAATTACCATCTCCCACTACTGGTAAAAGAGAAAACACAAACAAATAATCATGACTGTAATATATCTATATCTACCGTACTCTCTCTTATTTTACCCAATATATCTCTCATACTCTCCATAAAAAGTTCGTACCCAACGTTTTGACGACATACAACACACGCCTCTACTGATAGGCTTACTACTAACTTACTTTTCTTTTTGGATAAAACTTTTTCAAAACTTTTTCTCAAACCATTCAATGTGATACTCATATTTGCTGTATATCAACCTACCCACCTCGTTCGTTCGCGTTCACCATACATTTCTACTTCTCTCGTTTCTACATCAAAACCTTTTTCTACATTCAAACCTCATACCTTTTATATTTGTACATATAGCTAGGCAACTCGTATAACATAAATGTATAGACTGTAGTATGTTTATGTTTTAAAAGATATATACGTTTATATATTTTAAATATCTTTTAGATATATATGGGATATTTTTTATTTATTTATTTTTTATGTGTGTTTTTTTTTACGAATTTGTTTTGAAAAATTGTCGTTTTTTTGTATTTTATTTACAGTTAAATAGTTAAGGTCAGAATGATGCAAAAAAAGTATAACAAATTTCTATTAAAAAAAAGGTGTAATAAATGAGAGTACCTGTAAAAACTTTTTCAAATTGTAAATAATTAGAAATATAAATTATTTGAATTGAAAGTTTTTCTGTTAAAATAAGCTTATAAAGTGACTCTTTGACATTGTTGAAAATTCCAGGAAAATAATTGTTATTAAAGAAAATTTTGTGTATTATAATGGTAATGTCAATATTTTATACAATGCTCAGTTACCTTGATACAATCAATTTTCTTGGAAATTTATTTTCAGTATGTTTCATCTTATGATCTTTGAGTGATACCGATAAAAAAAACTAGTCACACATAATCCTTTGACATCGACGATTTACAATGTTAATACAAATATAAAAAATTATTGTCCAAAACTAAGAAGAAGCTCTTTGTTTATTCTTGTATACAATTAAAAAGTGAACATAAAAATTGCCAAAATTACATTTTTAATAGGGATAAGTTAAATTTAAATAGAAATCCTGACTAATTGGGGAAAATAAATACCTTGTGATACAGAAAACCTTGTTCCTAAATTCAAGTAAATTCAACTCTTTTGGAAAATTTTAAAATTGCAATTCTTAAATTCCGAAATTAAGTTTTACTCATTTAATTTTAAAAATTTTTGGTGTAATGAACAACTGCTTTCAGTCAAAGTTTCTGAAATGTTGGAACATGTAAGGTTTGTAAAGTGGAATAAAAGTTCTATCGGCTTTAAAGCTCAAAAGCTGTCCCCTAAGTTCTTAAAACCTTTAACCTACAAGTTGAGAAAAGAATATGCTGTTATTGCTTATTATATGAAGTACTAGTGAAAGCATTATCACTTTATATTTACAAATTGCTTGATTATATTTTTCTCTTGTTTTTCTTTAAAGGTCATAAGATCATAATATTATTGCCAGTATTTTGGCCACCTTCTATAGTGTCAAATATTCTAATTTTGTTGATAAAACTGTTCGTTCAGGTAATTTAAAAAGAATTGCATAAATTTTGCTAAAATTATTTTTGCTGAAATTTAAGGATAATTATCTGAAAGGGATTTCAATTTAGATTAAACTGAAAAATATTGAATCCTACACACCTGTTTAAAGTTTTTTTTTTTATTCAAAACTATTCGTGCATCTTTCTCAGGGTTCAGCGGAATTCAATTTAATTTTCTTAAAGATTAACTTTTCTTACATAAAAATATCCATTCACAAATCTTGGAAAATGTTTTTGCACAAAATATTAATAATAGATGCAATAAATAATATTCGCACCGTGTGCGAGTTTCATTTCCATGACAACGATACACTACTTAAGTTATAGAATTGTATGGATGCATATGTAATTGTATGGATTGCAGTTATGACTTACAATGAAAATTTAATATTATTGTCTCACAAATTTAAATACATAATTATGATAATTTATATTTGAAAAATAATATTTGTACATTTTGATTTCTTATTTTCACAATTTTTAGTGTAATAAGTTTAATTAATTAGTATTTTTCAATAATTTTAATTTGACATTTTTTAAAGGAAGCGCTGGCATCGATTTTATTGTCCCTACCATGACTACGCACAAAACGAATAGGTACATGTGTACATGAATAGGTAATACATGTGGTTATAGATCGAATGAAATACATGTGTTTAATAATGACATTATAATACAGTTATATAAAAATAATTGAAATAATGTCATTAGAAAAATAAGTTTATAATATAAAAGAATCATTTGATATGATTGAGTTACATTTTAAATAGCCATTATTACAATAGTATCCGGTATGATATAAAAAAAGAAACTGTCATTTTACATTTTAGAAAAATCTATGAATGTAATGTAATAATATTCTAAAGAATATATATGCAAATGAAACTCGATTTGGAATAAAATTAGTTTTTCGAATAATTTCAAAACTACCACAAATTCGGAAACACAATAATTTTCGTGTTTTTCTCAAGTATGTATTCTTAATTAAAGTTACAAGAAATTGGATTCTTTTTCGCTCCAATTAATAATTGACTATGTGGTTCGCCAAATCGTCATATGTATATCCTCCGCCACAAAAAAGTTCATATATCTCCATCCAAAAATTCACTCTTGGCATAATTTTTTCCAAATAAATCAACGGCAATATAAAGGTATAATAATGTCCCTGAAGATTTGGGATAATGAAATAGTTGTCTTATGTAAACACAATAAATAATTATTTACATTTGCTTTTTGCTTTTTATTTATTTTTTTTATTTTTACCTTTGACTGAAGCTAATAATTAATTTTGCTAAATTTAAGTTTGTTTATAAACAAAATTTATTTTTTTCTTCTAAAATAATCTAATTAAAATAATTGATGGATATTTTTGAACACATATCTTTAACGTACATTACATGTCTATTACACAACACATACATATGGGAAAGTTGTCAAGATCCGTCACACACTTGATGGAAGCAAATTGCTGCAAAGATCTAGTGAATGGAGTTATCTATATATATATAGGAGACTTCCTATAGATCTATATAGATAGTCACTCATCACGATATCTCTGGAACTATAAGACCTAGAGACTTGAAATTTGGCAGGAATATTCCTTTTGCCAAGTAGAGGTCAGCTAAGAACGGATTTTACAGATTATTTTAAATTATGGCTTTTAATAGTTCAAAACTTGGTCAGAATGTTTTAAATTACATTTAGAAATTTTTTTAACCTTCGGAGGGTAGAAAGGTGTAGCGAGAAAGTGGGAAGAAAATATCGAATATTTACAAATATACCACAGTGGGGTATCAAATAAAAGAGCATGACGTGTACATTACAAAAATGTTATCCAACGCGAGGAAATGTGGAGGGAGAGGTGCAAGTGGGAATGTTGCCCAGCAAAGCGGGTATATTTTACGCCACGCAAAGCGGGCGGGTAACAGCTAGTATTCTATAAATCGAAATTCGCATTCGATTATTCGCAATTACATTTTCCGAATATATTGATGAAGCTGTCTCAAAATATCGCAGTAGTTCGTGGCAGGTTTTATAATCTTTTTGTTTCTCTCACAGTGTCATCCACAAACAATAAATTATAATTTAGATACGCAATTATATTATCATGCTGGAAAATTGATTACTTTGTTTATATTTTATTTAAACAGAGGTGTTTAGGCCGTTCAACCATGAACCTGTTGAACGTTGCCTAAAGTTCTGTCTCTTTACAATTAAATGATGGTTAGTTGGTAGCACCTACAATTCAAAATATGTTTACAACTTACAACTGTAAAAATAGGTGCTGCTACCTAATCAATCATTAATCAATTACTGTTCAGTTTTCGCTTTGGCTTGAGACACACGGTCTCAACGCTATTTTTCTAAAAGTATATTTCAAGTTTTATTTCAAAGTGAATTTCAAATCGTATTCAATCTCTAATTTCTGGAGGAGAATCATATTCTCTCCAAACTAATTTCGAATCAGTTAAGAGTGTTTTTTTCATATAATTCTATATTTTTCGTCTTTGCGTAATTCACACATTTTAAATTTAACGGTTTTCGGTAATGATATTTTGAGTGCTACCACGTGCTGATTGGGTGTTATCTGTAGTATTTCAACATTGAACTCAATTTAAAATAATCAGTGTAACAATATTAATGTAATGTGCTTTTTGGATGTTAGTTATCAACGTGGTGCCGTGTATAAGGTTGCACGAGGCATGAGGTTTGATTGACCCTAAAATTATTCTTTTTCCAACTTATTTCCCAACCAAACCTCATCGTACTAAATCATTTGGCCATCAAAAACTCGTAAGTACAAATTTTATTTTTCATACAGTCCATTAAGTCAGTCAGTCTCATTTATATTCGGGCTATGCCCCTACAAGAGGTTTTTCACAATTTATTAATTTTAACAGAGGTTTTAAACTTTTTTCACTTTTCTGTAACAGTTTTTCTATGTTCGTTAATTTAGAACTATAAACAGTAGTAGACATCCACTTCTTTAAGTGCCAATTATTAGTAGCTTATTTGGTAAAAATTGCTCAAGCTACGTATCTATATTTTAATTGTCTATGATACCACCGTCTTTTAGGGTAAAAATAGAATCCACCAACATGTATCATGATTCTATTGATCCGAAATAACAAAGATAATACAATACTTTTCAAGTTATTTTCTCTTATTGAAAAAAATAAATGAATTACGTTTTAAAACTTCAAAATGATCCAGCTACTTTGATACGAAATAGTCTCTTACCATTCACCTCAACAAAACACGTTCTGGGAGTGATGTGTCTGTTTAGAATACATTCAAACACGAACTTCTATTTACATTCAGAGCATTCATATCGAAAATTACATGTTTCTGTTGCATTATCATGAAAAAATTTTTCTAAATTTGGCAGCAAAATCAATTCAATCCAAGAAGCGAAGACAAATAAAAAAGCAATTTTAAATCAGCTGATTGGTAAACTATAAATTGCAGTGGACCTACCTAGACTGAGTATCTGTTTAAGCAACCATCTCCTGTAGAAACGGAACAGATAAGTTGGGTAGAGAGAGTTCTTATCATATATCAATTTTGTTAATGAAATTAATAATCTATTTTATAAATAACATATCAACCAGTTTTAGTTTGATACATATATAAACAACCTCACAGTATTTGATTATTTAGTTGCCCGTCAAGAGTACAATCAACATACATATATTTTACCACCTTATCGTACAAGGTGGCCTACGAGATGAATTGCTCCCTGTCAAAAACGATATACATCAGAAGAAAATATTGATCCTGTGTAAATGATGATCATGCAAAATGACGCAATGAATTTGAAATTTTGACTGCTGATGGTGCAAGATCTCAAGATTTCGATCATAGCATAACTAGCCAAATAGAGAAAAAACTGGGGAAGTGGATAACAAAATTTTATATTTTTTGGTAAAAGGTATAAAAATTGAAACACTTATGAAGAACAACCCAAGAAAATTGTGCCCCAATAAAATTTGTAAGCAATCGTCTCCCTTCTTCCACCCAGCAGTGAAAGAGGATCAATGACATTAAATGTAAAATGATATTGCAAAATTGTGAAAATTTAGCAAAAGCTTATTGATAGTTGTTCAGGTCAAAACAAGACTAAACTTTGCTTAACTGTCAAAGCTCAAGATTCTGTAGGGATTACTACCAGGATAAACTGGAAACTATGGGATGCTTTAAAAATTGAAAATCGCAGACGAAAACTATAGCAAAAGTAGAAGGTAATACAATTAACACCTGCTTTGCCGCTGATATATTTAAAAAAACTCTTGATTACAAGAAAATATAATTTTTTAAGGTCTAAGTAGCAGTACCGAAAGCCGAGAAAATAGGATTGGGGCTTAGTCGAAAATAAAGCAAGCAGAATAGAAGTGTACAAGTCACGCAAATATTTTAAGCCTAGGCTTACTAAATTATCGTTAAAATTATTATATAATATTTGTTGTCAATATTATATTTTCAAAAATATTTTTGCCACATTATGGATAAATCCAGCCTAAAATATAATCAAATACTGGAAACCTACGGGCACCTGAATGCTATCTAGAAATTATTAAATGTATAACTCATCATCGACAAATGACTTAAATATAGATACACAGTTTTGAAAGAGCCATTACATTTTTCAAAATAATTTTCCGCGCATGAGCTTTTTCCATATAGACTTATGAGATGATATCGTCGAATGATCAATGAAATCATTAAAATTTGCAGCAACCTTTGACTTGGATCAAAACTTGTTCTTCTTTCGTCTAAAGGAGACATTTTCAAGAATTGCATAAAACTTTTTCTCATTTTTTCGACTTTTCCGATTTTTCAAGTTCTGTTCTGCACCAGCAAGCAAAATGCAAAAACTGCTATTGGTCTTAGAATTTTTTCTTCTACCTGACCAAACTTTTTGCTTTTCGATACCATGGTTTGATTTTGTTTTGTTTCTTCTATTCCCTGGAGTTTAAGTTCCATCTTGTACTTAAACAACACATCGAGTTTTGTATACATATTATACAAAAGAGTATATATAGTAAAATGCTTTTCAATGCAGGTATATATACGTTTGACAGACAGCTGAAACGATCAAAAGTTCCAAAACAAAGTTATAAAGTATTCAATCATGGTGCTGTTTTCGACTCCATCCAGTATCTACTCCTGGTGTTTGTGCTGTTTGTTGTTCATCAGACTTACTTTACTATTTTAATAATAAAATATTACATATATTACATAAACTTAACTATATTTTAAAATGTGGGGTATATTACATTGATGTTACACTAAATGTTTTTAATGTATTACATTTTAAACTCTACTTTTGGATTGAATGTTAGAAATGGAATAAGGTGTACGAATACCATACTTTCAAAACGATTGAATTTTGAATTTTATCCATATATCTTATTTGTCTTAGGAGGAAGAAAGAACGAAGGATTGAAGATAATTGTTTATAAAAATATTATCAAAGATAATAAATGAGGACATTTGGGATAATTCGAAATAAATTTTGATTCTTGTCCAAATTTCCTAGATCAATTTGTTTAAAAATTGTAATTATTTAACGTTGAATTATCCGATATAAGATTCTTGTTAAATATGTTTTGCCAGTTTTCACGGGCAAATAAATGCCAATGTTTTACAACAAAAAATGTTCTCCAAAACAAATTTTTTTGATTTAATTGAATTTTACTTCATAATCAATTAACGAATATATTTCCAACTTCAAGCACATTCGCAAATCTGTTAAATTGCTTTTTTTAAATTCACATATTTGTATAACCTTTTAACATTTTCATTAACATAATCAGTATTAGTAAAAAGGTTCAACCGCATACGGACATACCTACCAAATAGAAAAAAGGAAAAAAAGAATATCATCAATGAAATGCAATTACGATGTGGAAAAAATCCTAAAAAAATAAAACTTAATAAAAAACCATTATCTTAAATAAACGTGTTTGGTGTTAAATACACGAACGAAAAGACCATAGACCAACCATCATCTCCCTTTGCTCTTTACCTGCCTGCCATGATTTAATTTAAAAAGGTCAATAATAATAAGAGAAAATCACAGGAGAAAAAAAATTAAATAAAACACATACAGTAGTAACTCTAATTACTGAAGATAATAAAATCAGAAGTCAGCATTCGCGTTTTCATTCATTAAGAGCTTTATCCTACATGGATAATAGTATATACTATTGGAGCCAGGCTTATTTAAGTCTAAAGGTATACCGAAGTTTTACTTACATTTCGTTCTGTGCTGAAATCAATTTTTTTAAAACAGTTTGTTAAAGATGGATTATGCAAAGGCATGTGAACGGCAACAAAAAACGATTGCACTGGAATAGTAATTTTAATCAAAAACTAAAGAGAAATCGTTTCCAGTACGTTTTGCAAATTGGAACCTGATCACACAAAGCGATACCACTGACTAAAGCACGTAGTTATCAAAGTATAATGTTCATAGAGCTCAATTTTAAAATCCACAGCTCTTAAAAATTTATAGGAAATAATAATAAAATTTGTAGGAAGTAGGATTTTCCGTGAATTTAAATTTGAAAACAAAATGCTTTTTTAAGAAAGGTGTACCTAAAGGACTTCAAAACAAATCCGAAAAAATTTTTCTCTTTTCGGCTTAGACTAATTTAAACTTGTTGGAACAGAAACCAGCGTAAAATTCGTTCTGGATTTCTGTATTTCAATATATCAGCTTTACAGGGCTTAAAAGTAAAATCCCTGAAGCTGCCATCGTCGTGTCTTACCCAAATAGCATAATTTATGAAAACCAAAAGTTTACTTTGCATTTTCTAATAAAAAGTCTCTTGTAACATTTTAACAACATCGATGGAAGTGAAAACTTGAAACTTTGTAATGAATGTGTTTTTTTGATGTAACTTCCGAGGCTAAATTTGTATCCTCTTCTAAAACAAAACTACTATTACAAAATCACCAAATGTGGCTGACAAAGTTTTCAGTTCAAATACATTTTGATTTTGTGGCAGTCGTCGTTAGGATTCCAAAATTAGCGCGGCTCCTAAAGTACATAGTAAAAAGGGAACAAATATTGTGATAATAGGTAATCAAGTCCAATAGTAACTGTTCGTCATCAACCATCAGGACATAATATCCAAACAATCCTTATGCGTGTGTGTATATATAGTTTTCCTATATATTATTATATAGGGGTTGATGCTACCCTTCATCACTATGAAAGGTATATAACAGATGTTAACCCTATGGATTGTTACTTTTCTTCTCTCAATGCTGCCAATATATGTAGGAAAACTTGATGTATAATTTTAATACGTATACCATATCCGAAATTTGGCCCTTACAAGTGATAAAATAGTTAAGGTAGTTCCTCCGCGACCGTCCAGTCGAAAAGTTTTGGACTAATACTATCATTCAGTGCATTAACTGTGCTATGACTATTATACATATACCATATATTATTTTCAAAAGACTGTAGTTCCTCACTACTGATTCTAGTATACATATAAACACACACACTATGACATATGCCTTTAACATTAGTCTTCATATCTTTTCCACAAAAATCATCGCTAAAACGAGTTATTTATTTAAGTTTTTTATCGAAACTATATGGTAAATAATTTTTATTTTTATTTATTTATTTTCTAAATATAGTATTCTACATTATATTAGTTTTTCATAGAGATGGTGGACGTCATTCATTGGTAAATAAATATAATATTTGTAAATTTGTGTATTTTTATACACTTCTCCCATGTACACGTACAAATTGCGTCACTTTTAATTGCTAATATCTCATGTATGGCATGGTAAATCATCTTCTAATTTTAACAGCAAGTGTATTATGAATTAAATATTTTATATTCTGAGTTTTGAGAAATTCTTGGAATATCACTTTCGTGTAGGTACTACCTTAAACGTAAAGATTTAAAAAAATTTACTTCGAAATGACAAAAGGCAAATTTTGATGCGCTTGAAAGGTGATTAAAAATTTTTAAATAAATATACAATAAAATGTCGGAATTTAAATCGTCTTCTATCCAATAAACTGCATTCTTGGCTGTTAGTTATTAGCTAAAGACAGTTGTAATGCATTTGGCCATAGCAAGGTATAAAATCTGAAAAAAAAAAAAAATGAAAACAAGAAAAATATTCCAAGACGTTCCAGTTGAATAGGTTTCTCTGAATTAAGTCTCCGTAGTCGATTGTAGAACAAAAATAATTATACCACACTGCGATAATAACTTTTGCGATAATAACAGATATATATACTAAATCTATAACTTTTTACCACGGCAACGGTTACTCGAAAGTGAGTCGGTTTTGGAAGTAAACAATCGCTGGATTTTGTTATCTTTAGAATACTAGCTAATTGTCTCGTTTGAATGGTAATTTAATGGGAAGTATTCTTAACTTTGTTTCAAGAGCGAGTTAAGAGTTCCGTACCCGAAAAACTTCTCGGGGATTTTTTAAACTTTTTAAATTTCATTTGTTACATTACGTATTTTATAAAACACCCTTCATAGTTGAATTATACTACAATATTATAAAATTCCCAAACCTTTTTCTCAATGTTTTCTCCGCCACTGCCACGAGAAGGAATGTTAATTTTTAATTACCAAACATTTAGAAAAGCAAAATCATAGTACCTAAATATTATTATTTCGTTAGAGCTGTTTTCCCTAAAGTATTAAAATATTTGTGTTACGTATACATCTATATGTTTTTTTTTTCGTACACGCATTTTTTTTTTGCGTTGATGTGAGAAGCGAATGGTAGAGATGGTATTTGGTACTTGCTCTCTTATGAGACTATGGTTTTTTTATTTAATTTTTTTTTCAACAAAAAACCAATTCCATTAGAAATTAACTGGATTTTAAATAAAAATAACATTATCTTAATACATATTATGAAATAACGTTGTTATGTATAAACCCTTTTCACCTCCATATAAATGTTAATCGATGTAATATAGCATAATGAGACTGTGTGTTCTATATCAAATTCTAATATTTTCTTGCCGGCTACTGAATCATCTCATTTTCATAAACTGTATTCCATTGTAAATTTAACTGTTTTACCTGTGTAAATTTTTGAATACTCATGACAAGAAAATTTGTCCTTTTAATACTTTTAAGTTCAAGTAAAAGTAGTATTTCTTGGTTGAACAGGACAAACAATTTGGAAGAAAAGAAAGCTTTAGTTATATCTTAGTAACCTTATGCCTATAATTTTTCTATGTGTGCGCTGTTACAGCATTCATGATCTAGACTTGGCAAAGCTGGGAAAATTTATTTCGGTAATTTTCTTCACTCTAATAAAAACTGGAATAATTTTTAACCACTTTTGAGCCACCAGCAAAAAAAATGAAGCACCATTTCCTATCATTATCTTAAGATCTTTAATAATATTTCTTTTTAATTTTATTAGCTTAAAATGTATCTATGTTAACGTAATCTTTGAACTTGATTTTCACTCCCTTAAAATTTCGAATTTATTTGAAACTTCGCACTCTTACCGAGGACAGATAACAATCAAAACATTTATTAAATTAGTCCAATTATCATTATCAGAATCCTTAGGATTAACTATTACCTAAAAAATCTGTGATGGTGGAAGCGCAGATATCATTCCATAATATTTTTTAATAACAGCTCAAAAAAGATATTTAATAACAACTTTTTAAGATATTTTGTAATGGCTTCGTTTTTACCAATAGATATCTATCTGTCTGTTTGTCTATCTATCAATAAAGCATTTATAATAATTGAAATTTTGCCAATCCATGCTTTTTTACAATAAACTGACTTTTTTCTTAATCACTCTATTTTTCTTTTGAACTTATTGAAATTATTACTTTTTGATTCACTTAGTTATAGAAACGTGTTTTTTCAGTTTTTCGGAACTATTATTTATTTCATATTATGGGTTTAGGAAATAAGGGTTTTTTTAGTTTAATCGAGAAATTGTAAAAATATTGTCTGAAAACTGTATGTGCGCCTGATTGACTTTCTTTTATAAGCCCAAAAACAAAAATAGGTCTGAAATTATTTAAGTACCCCAACCTTTTTGTTTGAAAAGTGATATCGATATTACAAAGTAGTAAAATAGGTAAAATTTATCAAATTTACAAAAACTGCTGCTTTATATAGAAACAAAATAAGGATATTCATTTAATATTTCGACCCAAATTTTCCAAAGGCCTGCACATGGAGGTTTTGTGAATTTTAGTTAAACTTTTAAAAATACATACTAGCAGGAGCATTGCATTGGTTAATAATTTATTACAGAAAAAATTTTAAAAATACAATGCTGCTTATAAAGATATATTTTTGATTGAATATTTAATTAATTAAATTAAACTTTTTTAACTTGTTGTTATTTTATAGTAAATGTATTGTTTTATTCAAAATAATAATGTTTTTATGGGGGTCATATTGTTTTTGTGTCCACCTATACAGAAAAAAATATTCCATGCCCCTTTCCGTAGTGCAGTTTCTTTTTTTTTATAAAGTATGAAAATCAGCTTTTTTTTATTAACACGTTACTTTGAAAAGGTTTTCATAATGAAATTGTTATTATATTTCATCAAATTTCTTTATAATTTTATCTTAAAAAAAATTTGATATTGGTTCAAACGCTTTACTTCCTTTGGGAATTACATCCTTTGCAACTCATTACTTTATTTTGTCATTTAACTTTTATTTTTTAAACATTCGAAACTATTTTTAATAAATTCCAGCGAAATCTGTCGCTGAAGGCCGAAGCAAGGCCTGAAAAGCCCTCTTACTGTTCAAAAGGCGGAAATAAAGTTTATGTTTAAGGAGCGTGATAAACGGGGTCTTGTATGTTAAAAGATAATGTGTGATACATTGTCTTTTTTGACTGGCTACTGACCTTTTAAGCTCAAAGTTGTCCCAAAATGTCATGTAAATAAAAAAAAAAAAAACTTTTAACAAAAAGAATACCGACTTCAATGTAGTTAAAATTATTGTTATTTTTGGTGTCGGTGTCAGCCAAGGAAACCACTCTGACAGAACAGTTTGCTACATTAGCTTCGTTGACACCCACTCGAAAAATAACAATAATTTTAACTACATTGTCGTTATTTTTTTACTTTTTAGTGCATATTAATTTTTTTCGGAAAAGTTTTTTTTTTGATGTCGTTTTTCTTTTTGTTAAAAGTTTTTTTTTATTTTGTGATTTTTAGTGAATCTGAAATACACTTACTAATTTGTCACTAAAAAAAGAATGGGACCACACGGGAAGCACCAGCTTTACAACAGATAAAGAATCATCATAATCGTTTCACCCAGTCGAAAGTTCTGAGGTAACACACACACAAAAAAATACAGTCGAATTGATCACCTTTTTTTTTTGTTTGAAGTCGGTTAAAAACAGTGAGATGCGCACTCTTTTTTTGTCATCAAAAACTAAAAGCAGATTTTAGACCTCAAATAGTTTCTTATAGTAATTGGTCTAATATTGCCGATAGCATAATTTTTTGAGCACTTCCCCTTACTTACATCACTTTCTTATGATTGAGCAATATTTTATTCTTAAAATACGTGTTGGTATAGTTTTCCATTACCCGATTACCAAAAGATATTGTAATAGAAATAAAGAAGCTAAACAATTAATAAATCAACCAATAAAATATATAAATAATTTACTAACGGTAACTAGACATAAGTTCTCTTTAAAGAAACATAATGTATATTTATAGCTACTATCTAAGCGTGGTGTAGTAACTAGGTAGTTAGCACTAGGTAAAACTACCTACTAGAAGTAGGTAGTCAAATAGAAGTAGCTACTATACTAAAGCACTGTATGTGTTTTGGTTGTTTACAGATGTTTAAACAAGCATCTGCATATATTATTGTGTAAAAGAGGCAGGATGGGTGGTTTTCAGAACTAGAGGGTAGGGGGTGGTAAAGAGAAGATGGACGATGTGAATGCCGACACAACGACTCACAACAACCAAACTCTGATGAAAGATGATGATGGTCGGTCGGTGTGCTAAGAGGCTAAAAGAGGGATGATGAGATGCTTACTCTCTGTGAATGTTTGTATATTCATCTCCTGGTGATGATGATAATCGTATTATTAATTCCCAAATGTGTATGCAGGCAAGCAAGTGGTCACACAATACATACAAATTTTCGGGTTGTGATGATGTCTGACATTTCACTATATATATGTACCCTTTCGTCTTCACCTTCTTTAAACCGAAATTTTGTATCTACCTCACATCACATTCACCTAATACTTTATATTACAAATTGTTATCATCGTCTTATTGTTCAGCGGTTCTGGTTTAAAAATCGACTAAAGCTTGCATTTTGTAGTCGGAATCTTTCCAGAATATATAAATTAATTTTTAAGCTAAGCTTAATGTTTAAGCTTCCTAATTTTTTAAGGTTGATTTTTTTTTGAATCTATATTAATTGTTCGTGCTATTAAATTGTTTGGTGAAGAATTTTTGTCATGAGATTCAGAGGTGAAATAATTATTTTTTCTTCAAATGATACACCTTCCAAAATAGCAATATGTCTTTTTAGTTATATCGCAGTGGCCAACTTATTATCACTTACATACAAACTCAAACAAACGTGGACCACTCGGATTCATGCCATGCATCTTATCCAGTTCTCTAGATAATTTACGCTCTAGACACAGGGCTTAATTTTTTCAAATCTCTTTAATTCAGATTACTTGACAAGATTTTTGTATATAAATGTTTACGCTATTGTATCGTGATTAAACCTCAAGTATAATCGAAAGACTTTAATGTTTCGAAAACATTGTAAACAAAACATAAATGGTAAATAAATAAGTTAATGTTGCCAACAAATAAAAAAATTCGAATAGTTGAAAAAGTTACATTGGATAAGGCGCTTGGCATGAATTCAAGAGATTCTGATTCGAGCCCTGGTGCGAGTGTATTTTTTTCAATTCTCTTTAATTCAGATTGCTTGACAAGTAATTTACCTACATATGCTTACGCCATTGTATCATAAATAAACATCAACTATGTCTGAAAGGCTTTAGCATTTAAAAAAAATTAAATACAAATCAAGTAAACAAAACATAAATAATAAACAAAAAAATAAGTCTGATTATGAAGCCATGTATTTTAGAACCATAATTAAGCGTGAAGTAGTGAAACATAAATAAAACTACTGTGACTCATAATCGTCGTAGGTATTCAAAATAGAAATTAAGAACACCCCGCTTCATAGCGGAAATTTCATTGCCCGGCAGTAGGTACCTACTATACGTAGCGGAGTAATTTTAAGGCCTTAAATTTACTGAATGTCTCAAAAGTAAATAGAGGTAAACCGTATTTAGCGAGGAAAGGAAAAGCAAATATTTGAGCCTCACTTGACTCAAGTGTATTTCTTTAAGGAATCCAAGAACTTCTTATTTGCTACGTGAAAAGTTCGACCTAATATCTAATTGAATGAAATACAAGTGTCCTTAACCATCCAACTACGTGAAGTTGGACTGCTGACTGTGCTGTAGCTTATCCGTTTATATCATGGGTGTCGTTCGTTGTGTATCGGTGTTTGTGTAAACTTAACTAACAACCTTTCCAGTATCTATTCCATATGGTTATGTTAGTAGTGATTTATTAACATTTAATATTATTTTCAACAATGTCTGTTTGTTAATTTTACACAATTTTGGAAGTTGTAAAGAATTTTGTGTGTGTTGTAAGAAGAACAGGAAATATAAACATGACGGGTATTTAGTAATTGATGTGAAATTCAAATTTTGTTTAAAAGCCAAGCTTGTCCAAGAGTTTATACGATTGAAAATGACTATCGTTTTCGGAAGTTCCTTCGGAAACCAAAAAACATCTTTAAACTATAGATATCTGTAGCTTTTCCCATTTTCATATGATTAAAACAAAACACTTAAACATAGGTATTTTTCACCCAATTCCAATTTTTTCAAATCGATAAAAATAATATGGTATCCGCTGTTTGATCGGACTTAAATTCGAAAATTAGCTAAAAATAGAAATAAACATCATAATAAAATACAAACGTCAGTTTATGATCATAATTCATTATATGCATAACGTACAACTTTTGAGCTTTTAATTAAAGAAATAAGTCTAAAAAGCTCAAGAAAGGGTTGAGTAGCAGAGACATAACAACTTTTTATTTTTTCAACAAAATTTTTTTTTGTTGAGAAGATTAATGTTACTTTCCTCTTCGTAATGCTGCCCGTAATTTTTCACCGATAATGAATTAGTATTTAGTATATAGGTAGACATTTGCATTTGACACATAATTTAAAAAAAAAATCTTTTATATGTCCCATATTTTTTTATATAATTCGTAAAAGTCCAATTATTTATGACTAATTCTTGAGGATTAAAATAAATAGACATTATTTTTATTGCCGATTAAAATGCAAAAAAGTAAGCACAATTAAAATCAATAAAATTTAAGAAAAAACACTTTGAATACAAACGCATGTTCTAGCTAAAATAGTTAACTTTTATCGAAAAAAAATTGCCAAATTTCATAATTAATATTTATATTTATTTAAATAACAATAATCGTGGTTAGATAATATAATATACATAAGATTTGTATATAATGACAATCTTTTGAACCATTCACCACATCTTATAATATCTACTACCTCAAACAGAGAGAAAATACCACATAAGTTAAGTCATTGTGATATAGATATAGAAATAATACCAAGAAATACGAATATTACGTATATTTTGCAAAGGCTGTGTATCAAACATTTAATAAATTCTTTCATGAACTTTAGGAAAATATTATAAAATTATAATCATTAAACAAGGGATTTTATTTTTTTAAATTAGAATGTCCTTACAGAAAGTTTTGTTATTACGTCAAAAATAAAAGCTTTTTATACAGCTTTTTAGACGATATCTCAAAATCAATTAATAGATAAAATGCTCAATCTCATTATTTTTAAGGTTAAAATGATCCATTTTACCAAGTTTCATCCAATTTCAAAACAAATATTATTTTCCGAATTTCTTAATTTTTTTCAGAGGGTAGGTCGGTACCTCTTATCGAGATTTTTTGTACACAAATTATTTTCTAGTGTAAATTTGGCTCAAAAATACAAATAATGGATCCCTTTGACGATAAAATGAAAAATTTGAGACGTCTATAAAAATTGTAAACGAGACCCAACCCCCTCAATGCCTTCTGCAACGATTGGCGCAAATCTTTGAACGTTTTCACCTTTCATTAAAGAGAAATTTTGAAACAAAAATATGTCCTCAACATACACGCAAGATTGTACACATAGACTTTCATCTAAAAGTGGTGTTAATACATTTTCCTGAAATTAAAACGTAATAATATGCTGAAAATTTTTATTTGGATTTTTGTACCGATTATAAAAACCCCCCTTTTCAAAGAGAAAGTTTTTAAATATTGAAATTGAATCTTGAAAATTTCAATTTAGATTTGCATACCGATTACAAAAACCCTTATATACTGGGAAGGTAATATATCCTTCCATTATAAACCAATAAAATGTCACGAATGGGTTTCATAATTTTTAATTGTTTACGAAGTTTTGATACACAGCCATCATAAATATATTTCACCCACTGTATATAAAGTACTTAGAGGATACGAAAAGAGAGATAAAACAAACAACGAAAGCAATGCTTAAACGTTATTTATTTCTGAATAGCGGTAGATATCTACTCTATATAAGTAAGAGTATAACGTTATGAGAATTTGATTATCATGGATTTTCAAATTGATTTGGGGCAGCTTAAAGGTTTCTATTTTATAATTAAGGATTGAAAGTAATAAAATACCACACTGGAATTAATTATTATTAGGTTCGTGGTATATAGAAACGCGTTGTACCAAAGGTATGAGGAAGGAAGTTTGGGTAATATCACTTAATATATACACATGCATATATTTATTTATTAAAATCGAAATATGTATTTTATAAAATAATTTTGGTGGCAAAGAAGGTATATCTACGTTATCTATTGGATCAAATTCAGTCATCTTTTAAAACGATAACCTAATCATCAATTTACATAATTTTAGAGGTGAATTGAATATTTATAATTTTCTTTTATGTCGATTTAAAGTATTTTGAGTGAATTTTAATAAATTAGGAGTTTTGGCTTAATGTTTGAATAAAATTAAAATACAGTTAATCTTGATTTACTAATGGGTAATGGTACGTTTTGGGGACAAAAATATTAGAGTTGAGAGAAAATATCAGTGAATGGTCTTGCAATTATTTTAAGAAATACCCCATTCGTATTATCTATCATAATTCTGTTGGATTTAAATACTAAAACAGACGCTGCCAGTGATAGAAAAAAGAACAATACTTCACCACGCCCATAGATACATAATATTTAACGGCAATGTTTGATTAAAATCCTGTAAACCCTACGCACATACCTTGGACATATAAAATACGTAAATGTAAATGTATTTTTACAACACAAAATTTGTTGATATAAAAGAATGATATAAAACATTAAAATAATTATTTTTATTTTTATTTGCGTCATTACGTCGTCTCAAAAATTTTTCAAAAATTTCCGAATTATAGTAAGGAAAAAAGTTTTATATAGAAATATAAAATTAAAACTAAAAATGTATATGAAAACATTATACTAAAAATTAAGAGGTCAAAATGTAAATCAAAAACAAAAAATTATATAATTTTGGGTCCTAAATTTGTATGATAAATTATATTTAAAAAAGTTATATAACAAAACAAACTACAAAGTTTATATAAAAAAGTAGGAAGATTATCGCATGGAACAGCATATTAAGATATTTAATGAAGTAGGCATCTTTAGTCATTTTATTCAACGCAAAAATCAGCGAGTGTTTAAAGTATGGTTATCATTTTTTCTACTCGTTGCACTGACATCTTAGCGTTAAAATTGAATATAAGTAGTAATGAATAGTAATAAATGGTATTCCAATAATAATAAATGGTATTTCAACCTTCAATCTGTTTGAAATTGCTTTGAAAACAGTTACCTAGTAATCATTCAACCGATTACTTTACAAAAAATATTATTTTTTCTAAACAAAAAATGCAATAATTTAAAATGATACTGCAGTTTCAGTTCAAGAATTTTAATTCTCCACGTAATTTGTTAACAAAAATTTATTTTTTCTTCAAGGGAGTGAGTGTTTCGTTGCCAGCATTCAAGAGGATGATTCCTGTCATAAGAATATTTTAAATTTAAATTCAATTATTGTACAAATAATTAATTCTGAGATATAAATACAGTAACATGGATAAAGTATTGCACCATTTTTGAAAAAGCTGAAAAAGAAATTCATATTTTTTTTTTTCAAATTGTATTTTACTACCCTATTTATAGAAAATTATTATTTTTAAAAAAGGTATACAATGTATTTTTAAATAAATTAATCAAGTTACTTATAAAACAGTCGAATCTAAGAGCTTGTAATTTTTTACCCGAAGCAAATAGTAATTTTCATATAAAGAAAACTATTTTCTCGTTAGAAATTGAATAGCAATCCATATACATTACCCCTTAATAAAAATAACATGTAAAGTATTCAATTATCTAATAAAAACATTTATAATGTAATATATTTATAATAATAAATAGTTTTGTATATAAGTTAATAAAAATTACTTATAATATTTCATATTATTAATATTTTATTATTTATGTAACAGAAATGTATAAGAGAAATGTTGTTGGACGTTGTAACTTATATGTGCTTATATAATAATTGAAATATAATAAAAAAGAAAGATGGCATAAAGTAAAATACTTTTAATCATAAATTGTCTAAGCTATTTAATAAACTCCTCTTCACATTTGTGTGGTCCAATTATTAACTATTCTACAATCAAATAAAATTCCATAGAATGTAATATTCTTGCAAATTCAAGTTTCAAAATCTAGGAATTTCAAATTCTTCTAACGATGAAATAATATATTTTTTTGTAATTTATTAATATTATTAACAGTCGAATTCAACACGATAAATCTGAATTATAGACAAAAGACAAAAAATCATAAGATTTAAACTTGCATTGATCCTTGTTTAGTCAATAAGAGTTAAAGAACAGAAATAATTAAAATTATTGAAAGTTTATTTTTACTCGCAGAGATTTTCCTGCTCATAGATAAGAGCCAATATGTCTACAGGGTTGTTCGCGCTATACGACACGGAAGGTTATGGCTAAACTGCTTGATTTTAACCTAAGCTTTTGCACGAGTAAATGTATGTTTATGGAGGATGTACATTTAAAATTATTTTCGTAATATACTAGGTGATCGGAAACGCGGAATGTATCAAAGTTGTATTTTTTTTAATAGAACAGCCTGTTTATTATTTCATTTCAGGTTCGTCGATCAAAATAAAGGTATTTTAAATTGGTTTGCTTCGTTTAACTGCAGGGTTTTCACAATATTATGGATTTTCTGAAATTAAGTATAGTGGCAATTTTAACGTATAATTTCTCAAAGCTTATATAAGTTTTTCAAAGCAAATTTAACTTGGAGTCTACTAACCGATTGAGTTTCTTGCATTCATGCAACAGTGGATAGTCTCATAACGTAAACAGGCTGCCCCAAAATTATGACTAAAGAACTACAAGTTCAGAACGATAATAACTTGTTTTGCTTAAATACACGACATATATATCAAATACCAACAACTTTCTTGTAGCTAACAGTGCACGTAATCATGAAAAACATACATTTTCAGAATTGAACTGATTTTAACAACTTAATGAGAATAAGCAATAGAGACCAGGCGGCGAAGTTGTTAACAAACCTGGTAAATAAGGAAGCTATAGCAAGTCCATTTACGTTGGAGACTTTTTTATTGGAACGAGTAACGCAAGTAGCTGTTGGTACCCCAATTTTGAAGAGTATCTGCTGTTGAGAGAAAGGAGAATTTAAAGAGGTGTTCATGGTAGCATAAACAGTATACAGATGGTGAATTTGAGACGACCGAAAATTGTCGAGATACCATATAGAGTTGCCTTAAAAGTCAACGGAGAATAGCATCAAAATAATTTCCAATAGGTCCGATTACAGCTACGAATGCAAGACGTACATTTATACACATATTACATTATTTATGATAAAATGAATAAATGAAGATTGAAAATCAAATAAATGATATGAGTAAAATATCTATCTATAACAGAGTCAGAAACATGTAGAGTAGCAGCGGTGATAATTATAAAATAATATTTGTTCATTCCTTACAGCTAACAGAAACACCAGCCATATTTCTATAAAATTAATAATATTTCTTTCTATGTTTTGTTAAAACTAACTAGACATACACATTCAGAGAGATACATCACAAACCAAATATTAAATATAATAGGGTGATACAGGAACGCGCGATTTAAAAGAAAACACAATTCTTGACTTATCGCTCATAAAAATTTGCAACTTTTAGAAAAGTGTTCTTAGATTAAAATGGTACAAAGCGTTTTCTACAATTGTGATTCTACAATTGTGACATCTACCTACATGGTCAGTCAAAAATTTGTAATTTAATCGCTTTATGTTGCTTGAAATCACTGCTGTATTTCGAAAACATTAGATTTTCCAGTCAAGTGATAAGAACACAACAACTTTGTATCTTATCACAATCTATACCTACTTACTAACCAACCAACAGATGGATATTAACGTAAAGATCCATGTAGGTACAAAAATCCCTTTATATTATAAATGTGGAAGTAAGAATGTTTGTTTGTTTGTTACATTTTCACGCAAAAACTACTGAATGGATTTGAATGAAACTGTACAAAAATAGCTCATACATCAGAATAACACAGGATCTATAATTTATAAAGATATATTCAAATAATAATAATTTTAATCTGACATTTTACTGCTCCATCTATAATCATCATTTTAAACCATAAATTAAAGGTTTCTGTAAAATTTAAAATAGTAAATGTAAAACAATTCATAGCCATCTTTTCTGATATAGTCAATGAAATTGAAAACTGTGCATAAATTTTAGCTGTGTAAAACAATCTCTTCAAATCTTATGGAAGAAAGATAAGTGAGATCAAAAGAGGTAGAGGCTATAAAGCGGTGTTTTTTACTTTTAAGCCCAGTGAAGCGGCCGGTATCAAGCTAGTATTTTATATTTGAGCTAAATTTAGATAAAATATAAAATATTAAACATGTATAAAATTACTCAATTTCCATGGGATTGATAAACAATGTATGCAATATATAAGAGATTGTGGGCAGTGTTTTATATTATGAAAATCTCACACAGCATCAGAACCAATGCTAGTAATGCATAATATTTTATAAAGCTCTATAAATAAATACAAAAAGCTTTGGTTTATGCAACTAGCACCAATGAATATTAATTATTTTTATTTTAATTCATATTTGAATACATTTCCTTGAAGCAAATTTGTTTTATTTTATTTACATGCGCGAAGAAACAACTCACCTAATCGTTAAATTACCCGATTTTTGTATTCTTGTAATAGAAATTACCCTTGATCCAAAAAAGGGTAGATTCTAAAATATTGATTAAAATCAACTTAAGTTTACGAATAGTTCCTAAACAAAAGGGAAACTTTATTTTCAAAATTTTATAAATAAAATATCTTAGAACTTGATTCAGTTTCTTAAACCACAAAAACATTTTAAATAAAATATATAGAAAAATATTCTAACATAAGCGTTCAGGGCAAGTTTTGTCTAAGTAGCAAAGTTTAAAAATAAAGGTAATAGGATCTCGTTATGGTTTAAATCCGTATATACATCATATGAAATATAGATGCAATTGATGTAGTTTAACTTGTCGTAAGGTAAAATCTTCATTGTATTCAGGTAGGTGTATGAATTATACTTCTATTCAAAATAATGTGTTCCTACTCTATCAACGATATTGACAACGAGATTTTAAAACTACCATACACCACCTAGTGTGTTTTCGGTACACACTTTAAAAACTTTTCGTGAACATTAAATATGACGTTAAAGAAATGTATAGTCAAAAGAATGCGAGAAGAGCTAACTCTAAGATTTATTATATTTTTATAGTTCAAGTCAAATAAAACGTTTTTGAAAGTGGGCATACAAAATCATAAAAAATGTTATTAGTTTCTTAGGAAGCATATTGATACTCTAGGGAAATACCGCCATAACACTTCATTTCGTGGGAGATTTCAAAAATAAAGAGTTAGTCATTCTGGTTGAAATAGTCAACTCAATATCAATTTCAATATTTTAATTTATCAATTCTCATTTTTTGTAGTATAAATATTTTGGTTGGCCAATTGCTTTCAGATTTGTAGCCTAGAACGCATTTGTCAATGAATGTTTTGCTAAAATAACTAAAATTAATAATTTTTAAGAGAAGAAAAAGGGAAAATGGTTGTCTGCCTGATAAAATGAAGGTAAAAATTCCCAAATCAAAAATTCACATTGTAAACCAAAAATAAATAATTAATTTTTACAGAAAACTATTTGATATTTTATCTTTATTAATTACAAGCGAAAACAAACAATTGGCTGAGTTAATTGTTGTAATACCTTGTATAGGAAGTGCTGAATACTAGTACTTGCATTATTATTTTATAAATTAGAAGATTTAAAAAAATTAACACTATTAAGGTAGCATTTCAGGAGCCATTTGTAGGATTTTTGAAAATTTCTAAAGTATTTTCTAGAATTTTCAACTCTCTTTTATAAGAAACTTAATCTTTTATAATAAACTTTTCTTACATTTCAACATTTGTTCTATTTCCAACGGCTTACAAAATGGATCCTACAGTCCCAAAACGCAATTGACCTATGTTTCTCATTTACGAACTCGACCTCAACTTTAACGTCCTTAGCAAGCTATACAAAATTCAACTTGATATCTCTTTTAGTTTTGGAGTGTCGACAGACAGGCGGACAGCCTGAAATGAACTAATTAGGCGATTTTATGATTACCCATACCAAAATTTTGTTCGTGGCATCAATATTTCTAGGCGTTACAAACTTGGGACTTAGCTTGTATACCTTGATATATATTACATATATATAAGGAATAAAAATAAATTTTAAGTAACTTTCACTGGATAAATAATTTTAATATTTTTCATTAAATACTATACGATGACTATTTCAATTATTGTTCTATCAACGAGAAACGAACGCCGTAAATAAAGAACGTTGGCGCTCTATGTAAACCTAACGTCTTCTACAATTCTATTAAGAAAAGTAGAAAATAAAGTAATGTGTTTTATTTGTGTGTACAATAATCATAATAATAATAATGACGAAAGATGAAGAACAAAAACTTATTTTAATAACTTTGTTTGATTTTTGTTATAAAATTCTATTGCAAAATAATTACAATTGATGTTAAAATTTTAACAAGAAAATCATTCAGCATTGCTTACATACATAAAATAAAATGAGTTTATTAAACGTAAAAGAATAACGTAAGTATTTATTCTTAAAACTGTTTGCTTATACTGCATGTATTTCAGAAAACTGTATATAGGCTTTAAAAATGAAGAAGAATAATTTGAGCGCCAGTTTAAAACACTGGTTTGTTCAAAACATCGAAAATTTTTTTATATCGCTGCGTACAAGACACGAGACACAGTACGCATGGTGAAACACTTGTAAAAAATGATCAGAACTTGTGTAAAATGTGTCAGTAGATTTTAATCATACATCGTTTTTAATACTGGATAGTTTTTTTCTTGAAAGAGTAATAGCATCCTCGAACAACTTATATAATGTTATCCTAAATATATTAATAGTTAATGAGGCCATGGTCTTGTGGTTACGGCGAGCCCTCCTCTTTTAGTCGTCAGGTCGAAGTCCATCCACGTTAACTGATTTTTTTTAAGTTCTACTATGTTAATTCCTACTATGTTGAAAGCAGTAACTAAAAATTTAGCTTTGAGTCTGATAATTGATCCCTTCTAATTGCTGTGTTTTGATACCTTTTGAAATAAAATTTGTAAAACAGGATTGAGCTTATTATTATTTATATATATTTGTAAAAACTGAATTCTTAAAAAGGAGGTATTTAATATAATTATATAGCCATTACTTCATTTTGCTTGTTATTCAATAATTAATAATTTATAACGAAAAGAACAAAGTCTCTATCAAATGTTCACGACATCTTCGCTCCGGAGTGGTATGTTCCTATGTGGCACTAGAGTCCGAACGCATCGCTCGATTTTGACTATTCTTACGTCAATCGAATTGCCTTAATCATTCAAGTGCTACTGAAAATATGGCAGTAATGAAAATTAAATATGGCGACCACCAGACGCCATATTGTGAACATGTTGGTGTGTTTCTATGTGGCACACTAAAAACCAAAGGCGAGGACCAATTTCGATGATTCTGACGTCAATCAATTTGTATTAACCTTGCAAGTGCCATTGCAGACATGGCAAAAATGAAAATTCACTATGGTGATCACCAGACGCCATATTGTGAAAGTATAAGTGTGTTCCTATGTGGCATACTAGTGACCAAACGCGTCGGCCGATTTTGGTGATTCTGACGTCAATCTATTTATCTTTACCTTGCGTGTGCTACTGAAGATATGGCAGTAATGAAAACTCTATATGGCGACCACCAGACGTCAAATTATGAAAATGTAAATGTGTTCCTGTGTAACACATTAGAGCACTTGCGAGTGCTAATGAATAGATGGTAATTATTAATATCAAATAAAAAATGAAATATGTATTTTACAATCCTAACTAAAAAGGGTAAAAAATTATTTAAAAAATCAAAAAACCCGACCCGAAAAACATGTACAGGAGTTTATATAGCGACTTTAACAGTCGGGTCCCATTATTGTGAAAATTCGAGCCGGTGTAGATTTTAATAAGTCCCGACTGTTAAAGTCGCTATATTAACAACTCTACTTGTTGTTTTTCTTTTCAGATTATATTTAATTAAGTCAGGTTTTCTGATTTTTAAATAATATTTTTTTATTTATATTTTTTTTTTTTTTGTTATGATCAATGCCTAGCTAGGCTAGTATGAAACTTAGTCACATACTACAATTACTAGAAGTCTTGATTTACAATTAACAATTTTTATGTTTTTATGGAAACATTAGTAACTTGAGGTACACAATGGGTTCAATAACGCGGTATTTACCGACTCCGTCAGGGGATAGATTGTACACCCACAATTATGAATACTATTCTTCTATTTCACTAATAGCAAAGACTCAGTATATTATAAATTAAGAAGAACTGTTAGAATATAAAATGAACAAAATAAAACATTTTCAAAATCATGTAATTCAGTAATATGTTGTTATATATGTGTTCATCAGACGACGGTGTATTGCTTACAGGCAAATATTAGGTATGTACATATAAATATGAATGTTTTAATATATGGTTTACATATAATACAATTCATTTTTTACAGGGTTAGCCAGAATTGTCAGTTCAAAAAACATTTAAAGAGAAGTAAGAAGATATAGTCCATATGCATCACTTCCATTTTTTTTAAATATTCACCTAGTAAATTGAAAATAATTCCAAATATTTGACATTTTATTTATCAATTAATTAACCTTTAATACGTCTTCAGTGAAAAATTCATATCGATTCTCTTTATATGGTTTAGGAGAAATTACCTATCAAAGTCAGTGTTTTTACCAAAAAAGTATATCATTTTTATGCTGAGTTCATAATTGTAGTATGATTATAAAGCTTAAAACTTGAATTAATATTCATACAAGGTTTTATGTAAATGAAAACATTTTTAAAAACGTTTATTGACTTACCCAACATTTATTACGCTTTCTTATGTAAAACACATATATGGTATTACAATGGGCTCTATAGCCTAAGTGTTAGTTAGGCTCCTAACCTAGCTTACGACTTCTTCATATACCACCATGTAAAAAGGGCTGTTTTAATAATTAATTTAGCATAAACCGTACAGAAAATCGACTTGAAATTTATGCAGAAGACGTATTCAATACTCAATAATTGACACACAAAATTTAAGTTTTTTGGCAATACTTTTGTTTTGGTATTGAAACGCCTTAAGGCCATATTTTTGCGCCAAGTTAGAGGAATAGAACGAAATACTTGAATACCTGTAAGAGATAAGTAACCTAGAAGAAAGTACTGCAAGATGCTAGAAATAGTTCGAGGTAAAGGGTTTACACTAAGATTATTGATTTTGTAAAAACTAGAGTTTCAGAATAAACCATATAATTTTATTATCAACAGAATAAAAAAATATACTACGAAAAAAACAAGTTACAGTGTTTTTATTGATATGGCCTGAAGCCTTACCTGTCGACAAAGGTAACAACAAGGATTATTTGTTGAATCTCAAATTCCTGATACATGCAATATAGATGTAGTTGGTATATATATTAAATAGGTAAGTACACTTATTTGAAAACCGAAAAAGGGGTAAAATTCACAATCATTCATTTCGAAAATACATTATTATTATTATTATCATACATACATATGCTAGCTATAATGAATGTGCCCATGTACTTACTTTATATAAAATATTTTGAATGAATTCTCGAAGGTATCACCAAAAATATATCTGTCTTAATAGCACAAGCACGTTATTAGTTGATATATTTGAATCTCGAGGTATCTAAAGGTAAATGAAAAATATTATCTTTATTTTAGAAATGAATGATATAATATGGTGTATATAGGGATTCTCTTATAGTAGAAAGTACTTAAAAATTTATTAATATGAAAAATATGGCTGAAAAAGATTATATTTTTAATAATAATGAAATATATCCTTTTTTGTAAGGATCAAACCTTTTTCTAGAATTAATGAACTTCGAACAAAATTTTGATACTATATTTGAAAACGTTGCTAAGAAGAACTATATGAATTTTGTACTTAATGATATCGAGCATCAGTCATTTTTTAGGAACACAGTGCTTCTTATACACAAAACTTTCGACCCCATTTTGACCAAAAATTAGTTATTAAAAATATGAGGCTAATAAGTGTTTTATATTGTTAACAATTTCTTCTTAATAGAAAGTATTTATTACTCCTTAACCTCTCAAATACTTATTTTCTTGCATTAAGTATTGAGATTGACTCGAGAAATGTTTAATTGTCATAAGAGTATTAATTTATGTGTTGTACGATACCAGCCTGTATTATATTGCAATAATATTCTAGACATTATCTTTCTTCTTTGACATATAAGAAAATAAAGTTTTCTAGAAGATACATTTCTATTGCTTTTAAGTAAGTGATTGTTTTTCATCTTCTGATTGCAAAATTAACGTTCCATTTATATCAAATGATTCAAAAGTCCATTAATAGTAGTAACTGCAATATTTTAACAGTAAATTCGAAACTATAATCTTATTAAGAATAGGTGTTGGAAGTTTGGTGGACTCCAATCTCACCATTAACTCTGTTCTATAAATCATATCTTAATTCTATTCATAAGGATTGTACTAAGCCTTTTTGAAAATTGCAAGCTCTTCATTATTGAGAGCTGATGAACCAACCTGAAAAATCTATGCAAAGCCAATTGGGCAGAACCGATCCCGTTGCTATTTAAAATTCTTTAAATAGCAACTTAAAGTAGCAATTTAACGTGAAATCACTAAGAACATTCAGTTGTATGACGAAAATATATAGAACTATTTTGTCACACTCAAAGGAATATATATATCCCCTAAGAAGTTACTGTTTTACAAAATGCTAAAATGAATCGCTAATCGCAAATAAATCTTTTTTCAATTGAAAAAACTAAAACTAAATTGTACTACCTAAAGTGAAGAATTATGAATGAAGGCAATTATTCTACTATTATCTAAAAATTGAAGATGTTTTATTGTTAGAAAAAAAAGTGTTGTTTTCTTTTTTACATTTATTTCTTCGAAATGAATCGACCAGATTTGAATAAAAGGATATATTTAGCTCGATAAATGGATACATACATAACTTGTTAGAATACCCCAAAAAAATTTTCAAGATTTCCTCGATAATTTGCGCTATATGAACACCGTTTATTAACAAATGAAAAAACTGAAAGTACTTGATAACTCTTACATGGGTTAGTTATTTAACTCAAATTTAGCCTTTTGTTTGAAATCCTGCCTCACCCTAAAATATTTTGAGAATTATGGGAGAATGCTAGAAATTTCTTGGTGGGGAGCTAAACATTTATTTGAATGGAATCCAGGTCACAGTCTAGAACCATATTTCAGGTTAAATACCGTCTTTAACATTTTAATGTGACTTTGGTATTTTATCTCTAATTTTCTTCCTCTGCAACATTGGATTGTTAAATGGCACTTAAACTAACTTATTAAAAAATCATTTAAATAAAATGATATATTTGTTATTTACAACAATATATAATATAATTTCTGATTTTATTACATAGAAGAGCGTTACAGTTCTCTAGAAAACGAACATTATAACAAATCAAACAAAATACCTTTCATTTTAATTATAAAATCATTCACATACATACACTTTATACCTTTATACTATTTATTTCTACCTTAGAAAATAGATATCAAACACATACAAATAATAGTTCGTTGTTGATTAATATCTATCTGTGAATGATATATAACTTTAGCATCTAGGAAGGAGGATTTCTTCATTATTTTATTTGTAATTTTGTAAATAAAGTTGTTTGTGCCACAAATACTACAAAATTATATTTACTATTACTAGTGCATTCTAGAAAGCATATTTTATATTTATTTAGACATCTAGAATTTGCTCAGTGTCTTAAGGTATTAGATTACGGAAAAAATAATTTCAAGACGGCTGGATTTTGTATTTTTTCTTTGTTCGTGTATGTAGAAGGGACTAAAGAACTTAACGTCTCATACCTGAAAGCGACTACGCTTATTGCGTTTAGTAAAATGCATTTTCAAATGCTGATTTTAAAATTCATTTTAAACAATTTTTTTAAAATTATTTGTATGGCCAAAAAAATATAAATTATAATAACCAGGCAGTTTTTGCCGTTTTCGCGTTAGATACTATTCTAATAATAATAAATAAAATTCAGTTTTCGATAATTTAACGGTTTGCATTAATTTTATTACGTTTGAGTACAATAGTTACAGCATGCCAGACAGAAATTCTGTCTGCTACACATTTCGGATTTGTTAATGCAATCGCTCTCAGATGCAAGACATAATTCATCCCTACCTTAATAAAGAAAGTAAAATCCATAATTTACTTGTCTTAATTGTCTCTCGAAATCTTTTCCAGTACTCGTCATAAAAATTTTTAATGCACGCAAATTCTTGTAAAAGGAAATTTTCTTTCCGGCGGCTGAGAATTGCCTTTCTAATAGAATACCAATAAAAAACCCATATTCGACAAATTGTAGCTTGCACCCAAGATCAACTTAAATTCCCAGTCGTGTGAAAGAGAACACTCCACTTACATGTATTTTCATCAAAAATTTGTTGGATATAGTTAAATTTAGCTATCCAAACAACAGTTTCTAGAGGTGTATTTATTTATCGAAATGTTTGCTAATGTGCACCGGAATTATAAGTTTATGTACAGGTATTTAATAAATAAAGATTTATGTTATTATGCTTTAAATATAAATTACTGTAATTGGGTTAATACATTTTATGACAATTTGTTATCTACATGAAATGAAATTGGATTTTTATATGACTGAGTTTGTCTAAGATAGATGTTGTTTTTTTTTTTTTTTAAATAAATAAACTTGAAATCATTTAATGATAGAACCCATAATCGATTAGGCAGATTTTTGAAAGATTTGATTTATACATCAAACAAATGTATATTAATATTCATGATTTTCTAAAGAAAATGCTTTGAAATTATTATTTTAAAGAAAATGTTTTTTGAAATTATTTAAAAAATAATCGAACATAAAATCAAAGGAAACTTTTGCGAATATATTACATGCTATTTTTCAGATAATTTCCTCATATGGTGAAATTCAACTTTCAATACTGAATATGTTAATATACAACCTCTAATAATGTCTGTTTAAAAGTATCATAATCTTTGTATAACATATCTATAAAAGGATTATTAAATGAATCATCATTACAATAAATTACGAATCAGAGGCAAAAATCGAATTAATTGTATGTCTCTGTTTGATGTCATTCAGAAAAAAAAAACTTTCATTCACAATGACAAAGAAAATAATAATATTTGATGTATCTTACTGTCAGGCAAAAAAATTGGAACACTAAACAATTTTCGTTCTTGTGTCAGATACATGACTGAATTTTTGGTCTGATAAAAGTGTCAAAAAAGTAGTAATTGTGTTATCTTAGCGGACAAATCAATCAGTGTGCTCAGAAGATTACAATTTGCAAGTAATAAAAATATAACCAAAATAAAAAAAACTTTTCTTTCACAAAATGAAAATAAACTTTTTTAAAGAAAATCTAAGATCTTTGATCTGCTTCTTGATCCACTCAGGCAAGAATCTGCGGAAACATTTTTATGAGCAATCCTGTGACCATTTATTTCATAATAAGAGAAAATCAAGAACAAAAACAAACGTGATTATAATAAATATTGGACGGTGTGTTATTTACATTTAATTTGCAAATATTGTAAATTTCTATTTCAACCAAATTCGATGAAATTACTACTAAATCAAAAATTCCCAAAATTATTGAAACCCACTATCGTAAAATAAATACATTTTAATTGGCTAACGTAGGCTGTGTGTCTTTTTCAAGGTTATGAAACTGTTGGCCTATCAATCCCTATTGCTGATCAATTTCAATTTGCCTTTTTTGAAAACTTATCGGATATGTGTAAAAGTATGTCGAAACTTTTTTACCGTTAAGAATGACCTGGTTTCTTTGCCCGTGAGTGTATAATGATATATGTGGAGAAAATAGAGAAAATATTTATTAATAATATAAGTTTTTGAAAAGTTAAAATATTTTGTAAATAAGACAACAGTAATTTTGTTTTCATATTATACAGCGTGGTATAGTTATAACATCTAGTTACATTTTAAACACAGTAGAAAAATACTAATCAAAATTATTAATTTTAGTAAAATAATTAAATATTTATTTATTTCTATTTTTGATAGTTCAAAACATCACTTTTAATATTCTTTTAATTTTTTGACAAATATTTAGCATAGGTACTATAAATCTATCAACAATTTTGGTTCCGTGGAAAAAACCTATACACAGAAAAAATTTGTAAATCGAATTGTTGTTCTGGACAAGAGGTTGTTTATCGTGTCGGCTTTCCATTAAAAATTCTAGATAAGTATTGCTCAGCTGAAAAATCCAATGAGTGCATCATGCATGATAAAGTCATTATTTTAACGTTATCTACCATTTGACGAAGTATTGGTGTTTTAACTTGGACCGTCCTATATATAGCATAGAAGAATGCCATCATATTTTATTTTCTACTAGTAGAAGGTACTAATATGAAATATAGAGAATGTATTAAAATAAATGACAAAACATTTTAAACAAAATTGAATTGTTCTTGAAAACTTATAATAATTTTCCTGCCTAAAGAATATATTTATACGTATTTGCTTCAGAATATTTGTTAATATATACATATGTCTTTATTTTGTACACATTTTATTAATGAATAAATTCTTTTTAAAAAGATACTAATACTTTTTTACGAGTAATAGGGTATTCTACTTTATTTGAAAAAGTACTTCAAAATGTTGATTTTACTAATAAAAAGCCACAAAAAATTTCGGAAAAATGCACACGCTTTCTTGCCAAAAACTTAAATCCAATTTGGTGACGTAATATCGGTGTCATTATACGAAATAACACAGATAAGTTTGACAGATATATTCATAGACATCTAATTATAATAAATATAAATATTTATTATCTATGGTATAATATTTAGTATCACTGATCTAACTAATGGTTCATACCGATATGACATCACATCAGAGATTAAACGCGGTTTAGGTCACGTGATTTACAGTTTTAAAATTACGATTTTTAATTTTGATATTATGAAAGAAATTTGTGCTTTTATGACTCAAAATCAAAATATTTAAGTATATTTTTACATAAATTCTAACTTTTTTCAAATTTCATAATTTATTTTTCACTACGGAAAGTACCCTATTATTGAGAAATCAACGTAAAGCAATCAATACGGTCATAAAAGAGCTTTATTTAAAATTTTTAAATATTGTTTGTTTTCCAATATTTTTTTCTATTGCAGGTGGGGATTAATGTATATTATTTTGGTTACGTTTATATCCAAATTCCCTCAGAAAGTAGATTTGAAACTGCAAGCAAGTTTTTTTTTCTCCTGTTTTGAATACTCACAGCGTTTTGCTTTAATTTCAAATGTATAAAAATAATTTAATCTATCTGTATATGGCCATTGATCTCAAATAGCCAATGTAAGTCTCGCGGTAAAACGTTATTACTGTAAAGTTAAAATCCACATCAAATGAAGTAATTTAGTAGCTATAGTTCATAAACATTTGAGCACATAAATTCATAAATAGCTATTTAATATAAATTTAGTATTTGTATGATAATCTATGTTGAACATTTATAACGAGTATTAAATATTAAAACCTTTTCTTATCTATAATTTTATATAATATTATTATTATTATTATGAATATGAATTGTATATATAATAATTATGCAATAATTTTGAAACGTGATTTTAGTTGTAATGGACATTACCATTACATACCATGTACAGATAATTTTCTATGTGCAATGACTAATTATTGCAGGTATTGTTAATTATTGTTATAAAATATTATTTAAAAAAACAGAATGATAAATATAGAAAATTTGTATACAAGATTTAGTAAACAAACATAAATAATAAATAAATATAAAAGTGTACTAAAGTACTGGATGAGGATGTAGTGGTTATTTCGTCGCGTCAGAGCTTTAAGGCAGTCTTTCAAGTGACCGAAATTCAGAATTATATACCCGATAAATGAAGTGAGTCGATATATGTTAAGTCAATGCTAGGGATTGACTTGGCGTATATGCCACTGGTCAACAAAATTTGATTTTTTTTTTTTGTAACATTAAATGTGATGAACATTTCTTAAAGTTTTTGAAGTGCTGAATTTGAATTTTCTCTAATACATAAGGTTTTCGAAAAATTTTTACCTAAAAAAGAGAAAAATCCATTTTTCTGTTATATTCGAAATTCCGTAACGCCAATATGTAATTCTTTTCTCCTATGGAAATTGAAGGACTTCCTTTTCCTCCCTTCTTTCTTTCAAATACTTTTTGAATCCATCTGGTGTCTCTTTTGCTCTTCCAGAAATTGTATAATTAGTTAAAATACACATTATATTACTACTAATATAAATATTTAGGTATAATTCATTAATTCTACTTATGTATTACCTATTTATTTTACTTCCTGGCAAAAAGGTTTTGGAAAAATTCAAAATGACTTTTAAAGGGGAGTGAATGCTATTCGCCGATGGCGTAAATTTTATTTGTAAGAAAACACTTTTCACCGATGAAATATGACTTCGAATTTAGGGGGAAAACAGGTTTTTTCCGTATTAAGAGGCAAATTTCTCGAAAACGTGACGTGGTGAACCAATTTTGCGCTCAGAATGGCATCTAGCACGTCAAATACCTTTCAAAAAGTAAACTCATGCTTCTGTTAAAAACCAGTGAATTAATGATTCAAACAATCTTTTAAAAAAATCGAGAAAAAAACAGAATTGAATTTAAAACAAAGCAGGGAAGGAGATTCTTACGAAGAAACTCTTTTGAATTATGTTTCGCGAAAAAAAGTGTGAAAATTATTTTCCAACATTTTTTGAAGTTAATTTCTTTCCCACAAAAAGAAAAACCTAAAAACATGGGGAAAAAATTTGAATCCACGCTTATTTCTGTAAATAATCAATAGTTGCAATTTTGATCATTATGCACCCTAGGTAGGTGTATCGATTTTACTCCCGTTTTTTTGTAGTTTTTAGTAAATTTCTTGACTGTGTAAAGGTACTTAAATGGGTTTTTATTAAAAAATTCCCTTTTGTTTCTAATTTAAAAATAACGATCAAATTAATGTTATCAATTTTTAGAGGTCATGAAACGGATTTATAACACACCTAGTTTCTGCCTGTTGACTTTCTCAGTGCATAGATCTATATTTTCGGAGAAAATATGACCAAAAATTATTTTTCCTAACAGCTAAAAATTAACAATTCATTACGTTCCAATTTTTAAACCATCTTTACTTCCAATAAGTAATAAAAAAAAGGATTTTTATGTAATTTTAATTATTTATAAAAATAGACTTTTATCCTTTCCAAATGTAATATCCAGATCTATTTAATATATGAGTCCAAAGCAATGTTTTATTTAATGAAGCCTTTTCGAGGTAATATCTATTTGGAAGTATTTATTATATATTCTTTGTTTACCGTCTTCAACCCTTACTATAGATGTGTAGTAACTAATTGTAGTTACAAATAAAAACTTTTTTTAAAAGGGTAATCAAATAAAATCCTTTTATCACCCACAAAGGTGATAACATTTATCCATCGCCGGTCGGATGAAACAGGTAGTCAAGAAGGATATATATGTGTGTACGACGCTTGCTTGAGAGTGTTATATAACATACAGAGAAATCATGGTTTTATTCCTTCCGAAAACACCATGCCTAGAAGTGTGTGGTACAAAAGGGTTTTCGGTGTGCTTGTTGTTGATTGTGCCCACAAATGGTGGTTATGCTTCCTATTTCTTCTCGTATATGTGATGTATGTTGCTCTAAGAGGGTACGTTTATGGAGATGAACTTTACAGGATGTTTCAAGTTCATGATAAAACTAAAATGATTATAAGCCACCCAAGTAGTTGCTCGCATGCGTTGAACATTTGAGAATCTGTATACCATTTTATAGGCTTTTTGTTAAAAGCAGATATACGGGGAAGCTATGGGGAAAATTTTGTAGGATAGCTAAAATATAGGCAATTTTTCAAGCATCTTTTAATCATTTCTGTTTAGTTAGTGCTAAGAGAGAACATTTTAAATTATAAAGTTGTTCTTAATTGACCAAAGAAATTAAACAGACTTTGTTCGAAATCCTTTTTCGTGAAACGAATAGAATAGGCAAAATTCATAACGACAAAAAATTATAATTTTTGATTCAAATTATATCATCTACGAGTAGGATATTAAAGCTCTGCTTAACTTAGACAAGGGTTATATTTTACTTTATGGCTAAATTCTTCTATTTTTGTATTCTATTTCTGACGAAATTGTTTGTCGCGCAAATGTTTTGACCAAAAGATGTTTGCTGGTTTATGAGGAACTAACTCCTGCTTTAAAGTATCCTTCAATCTATTTTAACTCACGTGGTCTAGACGACTCTTAGATGACCCTGATGATCATAGCTAAATTAAAGTTATCTTGTTTATGCCGCTCCTTTAGCCCCACACTTTTTTTCAAAATTTGTTCTTCATATTAGTTACTCCAAAAGATATTTTCTTTTATTGATTAACATATATTTTTGGTCTGTCACTTACGTTTAAAATAATTAGAAACAACTACTACTTTCGTGAACATTTTGTACAACAAAGTAGATATATGTTTAACTATATATTTTAAGTATTTGTCTCTGTTGAATTTGATACACTGGTCAAGTGATAAACGTTGTTTCTTAGACTATAAATACACCTTTGATGCTTTGTCGAACTTTTCATATGAGACATTAGAAACACCATGCCTTTTTGTTTTGCTAATAGAAATATTTTTGATTTTGTTTTTCGTATGCATTTCTTTATAATTATTGTTTGTGGATTAAATTGTGTAACGTCAAATTATAAGAGTTAAGCTTCATTCATCCAAATAGCCAATATTTTATTTTGAATACCGATCACTCAAAGTTTTGCACGAAGAAACATATACTGTTTATAAACACCGGTTAAGACTTTCTGAACAGAATTTAAAATCGGTATACCTCCATGAAAGTGCAAACTGAGTATTTGTCTCACTTGAATGTATGAAATTCTTAGGTTTTTATTATTAAAATGCAAATTATTAAGAGTTTTTCTAAATGGTATTTTGTGTCTATCAACTTTAATGAATAATACAATTAGAGTCGAATGATTTTAGTCCTGCATATGAATAATTAAGCGAGGTAACTGCGATTGAGATCGTAGCAAAGGATATTTTAGAAGAAAAAAAAACTGCGTATAAACTAAGAGAAACAGACTCTGCTGATGCATTGATCCAAGCCTATCTGAACATTTTTACATGTATGCGAGGCACATCTGTGGTGAAATTCACCAACCAATTATTAGCGAAAAAATCGGTATTGTTACCGGTAAAAGTTTAGTTTAAGTGGCAATAGTAATTACATTGTTTCCATCATAAAATCAACAAGCATAATGAACATCTCCGTCTAACTCAAGCCTCTACCGACAACCGACTTCATTCGATAATTAGTTCCTGGAGCAATAGAGTCGTGATAAATTTGCCCCAAAAACAGTCACTAAAAATCTCTTAAGATCGTACCCATCATAGAGGTTTTCATTTTCCTACTGTTGTTTCTTAACCATAGCTAGTACTTACTGCAGAATGTTACCGTAAACCTGAAACCACCTAAAATAAGGTTTCATAAACAGTACTACCTACATTAATAGTAAAACATGGTAACTAAGTACATCTAGCTTGATAATCATTGCGATGATGGTAGAAATGATAGTGGTCAAAGTGTACCGTTTACATTAATACATCCAGACTGTGAAGACCTAATGACGCCCTATGGGTATGATGTCTCATACTTTAAGTACCAACATATATACACATGTTAGTGTTTTCTCTTCTGTAGGAACTCTCTGAGGTAGGTTTAGAGATCTGTATATATACATAACACTTTCTCTATATATACAAAAACAGTGGAAACATAGTAGTTATAGGTACCAACTACCATTACCTACCATTCAAACGGACACAGAACCGACCACCACGAAGAGGTCTTATTGAATGTTGATGTTCTCTTTGATGTTTATTCTCCTTGTGGTATGATGACCAACATCATAATAATAATAATCACTACTATTCAAATGACGTATTTAAGTATTTGTGTATTGGGAGTTTGTTATTTCATAAAGGTGAAATTATCATGTATAATTTTAAGCTTTTGCTGATTAAGGTAGTACGAGCGCCAAGCCAAGTTTAGAAATGTGGTTGAAACTATTTGTACCTAATTTTCAACTTTGATGATGAATTTTGTTATAACTTCATGAATGCAGACGGAAAATAAGAATAAAGTTTTTCGATATCTGCCTTGGTTTTCGAAATATCGAAAGCTATATAATTAAACAAAATTTTTGACTTTCGTTACTTAAATTACTCCAGATATCGAAAAATTTTAATTTTACTTTTCGTCTAATATTGTCAAGTTATAACATAATAATTAACCATAAAAAAAAATATTTTTTTAAATTTTTGTACCCACTATCGTGCTCATACATTCTTTATAAGTCAGACAAAACGGGCTTTATTTTTTTTTTCCAATTAATAATAAAGTTTTTAATTTTATTAGTTTATTTTTTAATTTCCACCGACTAGTTTTGGAGAAATCTATGCAAAAATATCATCCATTTACCGTTTTCCCATAACACCAATGTATGCCTTTTCAAGTCGTTTATTTGTGTAAATAATCAACCCCCCCCCCCAAAGTTTCAGAATTGATTTCGGCTAGCCAAATAAAAAAAAAGCCTTTTATCCCAAATTGCTCTGGAACTCGTATGTCCTTAACTTTACTTAATTAAAATTGTTGTCCCTAAGAATGATACCCAACTGTGATCAATTTTTTGCCTAACACGAATAATATCAGCTACAAATCGAGAAAACTGCGTATGCTCTGTTGACGTAGAAGTCGTAGTCATGAAAGCTTCGTCGTCAAAAAAAGAAAAAACAACTATTAGAACTTCATTCCAAAAAGTGGTTAAAATCGGTACCTACCATCTTCCATAGCGAATTTTAATTAATTTATCTCGGAGCTGATACTGCAAGCCAGTGAATAGACAAAATACCGAACATAATCAGAAAATCTTTTCAAATTTTCCAACATCAAACTATCCATCACATCCTTTTTATCTTTTTATGTTTGAGAGTGATAAAATTAAAGATATAACCCAAAAATGTATTATTAAGATGTTTTACATTAGAGCGAAGTTTCTCAAAAGGATCTTTAAATCTTGAATTGCTAAATATTTAATATTTCGCTGGCTAAGACATCCTACGTACAAAAATTTGACCAAGAACCAATGATATTCCACATAGGTAGAATAGAGGATAGAAGATATCAGGGCAAATAGGATTTATCAATGCACTCGTATTAATGTCTGGTGTACATGCAATATTTGACAATATATACGGAATTTTTACATTATATTTCCTTTCCAAAATCTGCTTGCATTCATTTGAAAACAAAGTATTTGTATAGCAATCACTGATATTTCTCCCAAATTTTATTTCCTTACAAAATTACATTTCCAAAGTGTAATTCGTTCGCATCCATACTTTTTCGTTAGATATTTGAAAAATTCAATTGATCTGAATGAAATAAATATATTTTGCAAAAAGGAAACGATAAAATTGAAAAACAAATAATCTGACAAGAAGAATAATTTATTTAAAAATAAAAACAAATTGATTTATAAATGTTTGAAATAAAAAACACAAACCGCCCTTCGTATTACAAAAACAACGAACAAAAAAGCAATAAAAAAATTTGTATCAAAAAATTACTGCATACCAAGTGTCGAATAACACTTTTATTTGAAAGGTTTATCACTTTTTGGTCAAGTAAATGTGATATGGTGGACATATTTCTTATATTTTATCTAAATCTATGGATACATATACACAAAAAAAAACTTAAATGGTTGAGTGATTTTTAAAATATTTATTCTGATATCGATAAATATAATATTTAACGTTGTGGTGTAACATTGAGACTATACCACCGTTAGGGGTAAGCTTTCTTTGTATATGAGTGTGTGTCTGGTATCATAAACATTACTAACCCTCAATAAAGTCATATCATCTTTTTATCCGCGCCATATCCAATTTTACGATATCAATTTAATGTATACACTATAAATTCTTTGTCCCACTGAACTGTAATATTTTCAAATTTTCAAATTTTAAAATATAATAAATAAAATTTGATTGGTTAAAATCTTGGTTTCGCGTCAGCATGAATATACAGATGCTATACCTACAGGTATAGCATCTGTATAATCGTAATTAAAGCTGTACAATTAACTATTAACCAAGTGATTCTGATCCTTGGCAACTTCTGATTACTGTTCATAGATGGCATTTGATATAAAATTTGAAAAACAATATTAATTTTATGATTTGCTTATACTTTTATAATGCAAACTCTCATAATAGTTTTTTATACAAACGTTAATTATTTCAACATACAAATTATGAAATTTTAATGATTCATACTATAAATAACTGAAAAATTAAAAAAAAAAAAAAAAAAAAAACACAGTTATTGCAAAGTTTTAAGTTTTCACTTCCGTCGACAGTAACCATGACGGACTATCATTTTTTTAAAATAAAAATTTGATTCAAACTATATTTATCATATTTTATGTTAAACATTCTTACAAATATCTTATTATGTCAAACATTTTTTAAATCAAACTTTTTAATAAACGTGGTTTTCAAGGTGTTTCAAGAGTGCATAACAGTATTTTTCTCAACAATTCAAAAAAGATTGTTTCTCAGTGAATCGATTACAACTTATAGAATAAAAATCGGGTCTTTGCAAAATCCAGCTGTGCATGCAAAATCAGTTCTCCGCCACCAAGTTGCACAGTTTTCAAAATTCGCGTGAAAATTTGAATCAGTTCAAGTTTTAACACCACATTAAAAATTCCATTTAATATTTGAAAAAGTATCTTAATTCCAAAACAATATAGTTTGATGCACCAAATGCAAAGTTTAAAAAGTTCAGTCCATTTTCAAAAAACTGATTGTGTAATTCTAGTGTATTTGGATCCTAATTTAAAACTTTTATGTGAAATTATGAACCTCATAAAAAATTTGTGCGTAATTTTTTTTGCTTAATAATTTCATCATCATTTACAAAAATATATTTAGTACGGGAAAATTTTAAATAATTAATAAGCAAAGTATGCTGGTAATGAAATGTGGGTCATATTTTTAGAATTTTGGATATTTGCTTAAGTTCGCTCATGCTCTAACTAGCCATAATGGTTTCAGAGATGTTCAAAATATATAATTCCAAAGACAATAATCTACAGCTTAATTTATTATAATAATTCTCCTAATTGAATGAGAAACAATGAAACATTTTAGAGTTCAGTGTAATTTGTATGAAAAGTAAACATGTCATATTGAATAAAAAGTAGTGTAAAAGTGTACATCCTTTATCAAACCCAATGTCTGCATATTTGTTTTGATTTTGTGATTTTTCTATATCTATAAGCACACGACATGTCCAAATGTAAAATGATAAATGGAAAGAAAAATCAAATAGTTTATTGAATTCATATGATATATACTTTATTTTTATATATATGTATCTATTATATATATTATTGTCCTTTTTCATTTCTCTGGGAAACAAACCACTGTACAGTTTCTTCTTACCTCTAATACTATTTTTCAAATATATTTAAACATGATATATCATCGTTTCATCTCACTTTGAATTTTTACTATGGAATAGAAAGTTATTTTTTTCACCCCGATAATTAAACAAAAACTTTTTTTAACAAGTAGATATTTGAAAATTTTTTATTTAAATAAATTATTCATTAATTAATTATTAGTGATTTTCTACCGAGTAATTATTTCCAATAAAATCATGTGAAACCAACTGATGAACTACGAGAACCCATTCTATTAGACATACGTAGCAAAGAATAGAATTTGGAATTTCAACTATATTTCAGAAATGAACATAATTGTAGTACCTAAATAAAAATTTGAGTTATAGAATTTATAAACAGATTCTATCTTTTTCTAAACTATACCGAAATATTTGAAGCTTAAATAAATGATAATTTAAATAAATATATTTGAATTTGGCGCTCCCATCCGCACCTATTTTCATTATGAGCACAACAAAATTAAATTAAATAACACGGTAGTAAAAAAAAAAATTGATCTTTTGCATCTTTGAAATTTTCGACAGTTTTTTTTTAAACCACCCAAAGGGTGTTAGTCCCGCCTCTGAGAGTCAAAGTTTTGTAACTTCAATTTCTAATCTAATTTTTTTTCGAAAAAATATACCTAATGACACAAAACAGCTTATAAAATGAAAAATAGACGGATTTTCGTCCCTATAAATAAAAGGAATGATACCTGAGTTATGGCTCATTCGATTGATACAGAACTCCGCAAAATGGGCTCCTTCAAAGATCAATTACCTTTTGATGCCAAAGATCACATCAAATGAATGTGATAATAGTGGTCTTACCCTTAAAAGCCAAATCTACTACCTTTTTGTATATGTATGATAGGAATACCACCCTTGATGTACAGAAGTAAGTTGTGGCTGTAAGTTTCTAGAATCTTAAAACAGGGTCGAACAAAACTTTTCTCTTGATATATACAAGAAACACAAAAGTTTAAAGATGCTAACAACGTATCCTTATATCTATCTTGTACGTTGTATGCAGTAAGCCAAGTGAATATATTGTTTCATATATGTATAAATACATTTTATGAATCGAATATAATGCGTTTTATTATTGAACATTTTCAATATTATGTTTAGATATTATATTGGCATACTTTGTGTGAAACGCGTAAAAAGATTGATTACAAAAACTTAAATATATTTTTCTTATAAAAACAACCCTACTATCTCTGTTGGTTAAGACGACACCCATTCAAAACGCGGTATGCCTAAGATTGTAGGTTCTTTAAAATCATTTTAATTAATAGTTGTGTTAGCGTAAAAGCTTAGGAAGCACATACGTGGTATAACAAAGGTCAAATGGCCTTACTGTGCACCTCGTGGACAGTCAATATAATCTAACCTTTCTTACAAAAATCTTAGCTAATAGTCTACAGGCCAACGTCCAAAAAACTTCTTCTTTTTGTCCTGTTGGATAAACTTTTTAGATAAGAAAATTCTCGTTAGTGGAACGTTTTCTTTCATGAAACCCGAAAGATTCTTGATAAAGACTCCATAATTCAAATTGCTAAATATCCGTGAATTTGTTATTCTAGCAGAAACAATATCGAATAATGATTAAAACTTTTACGGGATGTCTTTATTAAGTTGGCATATGCTTGAAACATGAAAAATAACTTTTATCGATAAAAATGCTTCAAGCGAAAAATGTTGAGTGTTTTGGCGCACGTCGTACGGATCAATCATTAAATTTGACCTATGTTTTCAAGCTGAATGAAAGGCTCACTCTAATCCATAACTGGTAATCGATAGATGAGCGAACACTTTAAATAAGAAAGTTGTTATTCGTTAAAAAAGTAACATTTTTTGTTCGAAATATTTTTTTGCAAGCCGTACAGTTTTGGCAAAGACGGAATGAAAAGTTTCACCCATAATTGTTATTTCGTTCAATTGTTTTTGCAAAATCTAGGCACACTTCCAAAACAAAGAAAATTTTCCACTAAATCCAAATTTTCAAATAAATTAAAAGTGGTTTGTTTTTCTTCAGATATCATTTTTGCTCAAATGGAATGAACAAACGCACAAAAAGCTAGATTTTTGGTATCAATTAATGTCTAAAATATTCGGTTTACAAAATTTCAATCAAAAAATGTTGTAGAAATAATTTTTGATATACTACATCATATTAAACCAATTACTTCTTTTCAATCGATTAAAAAAAGTGGCTTTTCTACCTCATTTCAAAATAATTTGTCGAGTATAAATAAATATATTTTGTAAATATCACACACATGTTAAATTTGACATGATTTCATTTGAAAAAAAGAAATCAAACATCTAAATAAGGAGTTTCGTAAACATATAGCACTGCAATAACATAAGTCAATTGGATGTGAGGGGCCCAGAGAGAAATAAAGAAGAATTGATATCGTAAATCAGACGAGATGTACTCAAGCGACAAACTTCACTGTAATGTTACTATTTTCTTGTTCCTATAAAGTAAAAATCGTTTTTACATACATATGTATCAGTTTCTTCAAGTTATACCTTTCCTAGAATATTGTATAGAATTGAAACTTTCTTATTTTTAACAAATTCTCGTACCGACATGGATGGTATCAAGATATTACCTCTATATACGAATATAAGAAACAGCTAATATGTATCCCATAAACGGATTTTAAGTTTTTCAGCAAAAGTTCGGAAATATCAGCTTTTTTTACAAATACCTCGCTGTTGGTTGGACATTAATTGAAGTCGGTATTACAATATTTTATTTAGGTATTTTCTATAAAAATACTATTTTACGAACAATTAATTAAATTAAGTGCCATTTTGTCAAATAACCATTGGTTTAAGAATAATTAAATTTTTTTTAAAATTAGCACTTAAGGGTCAAAATTAAGCTGTTATAGATTTTTAGAGCCATTTTGCGTCAAAAACATCTTTTGATATTTATATCTTGAAAACGGTGACTCTTACAAAAAAGCCAATAGAATCCTTTTTGACACAAAATGACTTAAAAATCCAATATAGCTTATTTGGTTCAAAAAATTGACAGCTTTATGTAATGGATTTGAAAAATTGAACTAGATTTTCACGTGGAAAAATTTATCCTTATTCTGAAACATCTTTTGCTTGGAAACATGCTCTAATAGATCATTTTATTATTTTTTCGTTTCCACAATGATCTTTCTTAGAACAATTCAGCTAAGTCGCTTAAAATGACTTCAGTTTCATGAAAAGTACTGAAAGATAAAAAAAGCTTAAGTTGTGAAGCCGGTGTGAAACACACTAACAAGCCGGTGTGAAGCTTCTACACAGCCCAAAGCATACAGAGGTGGTGTGGCGTTTACACTAGACATTTTTTTGTCTATTTTTCTTGTGTGAATATTGTTACTGTGCAAGAATTATTGTGCATAGGTATTTTGTATTACTATAACGATGTCTCAAACTTTTTAAATGAATATAATATATTTGAAGTATATCGTATTTCTTTTTTGGTTTCTATAATATAAATTTTATTAAACAACCAGGCACTGCATTTTTATTCGATACAATTCGTAGTTATTTTCTATTTTGTTATCACCCATCTATACATATAGCAAAACTTAATTACTTATTTCATTTTTATTCAAAAAACCGTCACTCTCTTCTTCTGTAAAGTGTTTAAGTATCTCACATTTGTTTTGAGTGTGGCCACCACGGTCCATCTGTAGCAATTTTCTTGGTGAATCTTAAAAATTCTTCAATCTTAAAAATCGTTTCAAAAATATTCTTATATGTGTGGCACTTAAATTAAATTTCTTAGAATTCGATTCCTATGAATATCTTATAATTTAAAGGATGTATATACCGTCCTTTATGAACTTAAACAAATAAATTAACAGTTACATTTTGATAGAAACTTTGGGTAAAATAAACTTAAAAAAAAAAAAAAAAAATAATAATAATAATAATAGTAATAATAATCTTTGAAATCCGTGCAACCTTGATTCTTTTAATGAAACCCAAGAATAAATTTTCCAATGCTCCTTACGGTATAAGAGGTAAGGACGATCAGAAAAGAAAATTTGCACTGATTTACAACCCAAATATTGGTTACACAATTATTTGTCTCTGTAACAAATGGTGTCTCATTGATTAAGTGTCTAATGGTATAACCATTTACGTAAATAAGTACTCAAAAATTTTAGATACTTATGCTGTTATTGTTTTTTAAACAGGCTTATAAAAAAAAAACTAGGAAGGATATCACCAAAACTCTGTTTAAATAAAAAAATAGCTCATCATAATATTATTTTTAAATAAAAACGTAAAAATCACTAACTTGTTTGCTTTGATTATTTTGTTATATATAAAAAAAAAAAATAGAAGATAACAAAAATAATCCACCATTTATCCTGCTATTTTAGCTAAAGTGTCTTAATAAAGTGCTCACACACAACAATCTGTTCAGTATTTTTTTTTTATATACATGTAATGAAACATAAGACGTGATTATCCTTTAAATGTATAATAACAAAAAAAAAAACGAAGTGTATTTTACTTGCTTTACAAAAAAGCGACCCTCATACTTATATTTGATACAGAATGTACAAAACATTAAATTGTAGAAAAAGTCTATGAATTTTCGTATTTCTTACTTTGTTTTTTCGACCAAACATACTGAAAAATCACTTTTCTAGTAAATAATACTTGATAAAAAATATTCAGTCTTGTACCAAAGTTGCATGCAATTTTTACTTAGGGAAACAACTGTTACTTACGGAAGTAAATGTCTCAAGAAATTTTCTAACCAAATAAAAGTTTTCGTTACTTATCAACGTTTATGACGAAAAAAGTTTAAAACAAAAAGACTTTGAATTCCAAGAGGTTATTAAATATTAATAAATATACGATTCCAACGAAAACAGACTTGCATGATCCTTTTGTCTTTCTAAGCAAGCTCTTGCTTTTTTGTCTTATAAAATGAAATTTTTAGGTAAAGTTCAATAACATTGGGTAACGACCCCGTTATTTGTATATATGCACTACTCCTATCTGGCCAGTAGGTAGAGAAGTCCTATCTCAAAGAAAGTGAGACATATAAGTTTCTCTCTTACAGTACAGTAGGGATGCGAAAATAATAATAATGCCTTTATGTAATACACACTATTTTTTTCTGTTTGTCGCCTTGGCGCTTGGTCCTATTCTAGACCCCAAGTGTGTGAGGGAGAAACTCATAAATTGTTTCACTTTCTTTTAGATACTTTCGCTTGATGCAAGAATAGGGCGCTGGCATGTTGTATGGCAATAAGAAAGTAAAACTTTGATAAGATGGTGTCCAAAATGAAATAATATATTTTCAAAATTTATCAATGTTTAAAACATGAAATATCATTTTTTCAATAATTAAGTCCAAGAAGTTTAATTTCTGCACCCTGCCATAGTTATTTTCTCTTATCGTTTACTATAATTGCTATAAACTCAAACGAAAACCATTTTTCCTCCAATTCTCAATATAAACTTTATTGAAAATATGTGAAATAAACTTTAATTATATTCATCAAGAACAAAGAAATTTTTGCTTTATCTGGTAGTGTTTTCAGCGGCGTACTATCTTATGAGCACTATCAGTAGCTGGGGCTTGTATTATTTTTATTATTAGAATCTGTGTAATCTGTGTTATTAGTACATAGCTTAGAAATATTAGAAAAGGTAAGTATTCTAAAGACTTAGGTAATTGCAAAAAACCGTTAGTCTAGAAAATTCTTATTAGGTTCTGAAAAAAGGCAGTAAGAATCGCAGGCCATTCAAAATTATTTTTGTTTGCTATTTTTGTTACATCTTGTATGTCTAAATAGAAAGTGCTAAAGTCAACGGGCACTGCCTGGGAGGTAAGTATACACACTTTTATAATAAGGTATGAATGATAATATAACGCTATATAATTAATAATGTAAGAGAATAAAAAGCGTAAGCATATAAAAATCTTGTTGTGTATATTACTAAACTTAGTTCGTAGATACTATGATGCGTGTTCTTTAGTAATAATAATGAAACTGATGAAAATTATGTGTTGAAAGATACGTTTAAACCTACGTCCTTTGTGTGTCTACAATCGTCTACACAACAACTTGGTTTCAACAACTACATACACCATTTGTTGTTTGTTGTGTCATCTTCAACAATAATTTACATGCAGATTTTATTGTTGTTTTTGTTTATTTATTTATTTATTTTTTTAAATTGTGTATCATCGTAAACTTGAAATGGTGTTTTTCGCTTTTATAAAGAAGTGACAAATATTTTAACACATTGAGCGCGAAGAGGCCTTTAATGTTTTATTTTACTAAATAAATTCTTTTTATTGTTTTGAATTATTTTAATTTGTTTATTTTATTGATGACAATAAAATAATTCGATAGGGAGTTTTTATTTATTCAGTAGGTTATTGTATATTCCAATGCTTTATCCCGATAATTGAGTTAATTTCATAACAGTACATTTCAGTACTTTCATAATACAACGAGGCAGTAATGCAAGCATATGCTAGACCGGAATATCAGAAATTTTCTACAAAAATTTCTCGGTTATTACAAAGGGCTGGGGTTATTATGACCCAAGAATATAAATATCAATTTCATATGACGATTCAATGAGTCTTGCAAATATTTTGTTGTCTCCGATTTGGATAAAAACGTTTTTTGGAATAAGTTCAACAAATAAATCTAAAAACTAAGATAACTAAGAGACCGTATCTTAATTGGATTAGCTTCTTTTTTTATATCGACTAAGATTGTATAAGATGAGTTAAAAAAAGGATTAATTTCTTCAGTTGATAAGTCAGAAACTTCGTGAAACGTAAAACAGAAAAGTCGTTCAATCGCAAAATCGATCATATTTTTCAATAATGGTATTAAGAGTTATTATGATCAAATAAAATTTTTTGAAAAAAAAGAACTGGCGAAAAATCAGTGTGACATGTATGAATGTGTAATGTGAGTAATCAACACTGTATATGCATGGTATTTCAACAATTAACTTAGTCAATTGTTTGTTTTAAAATTAGTCCCAATATGTTAAAGAAATATCATTGCAGAAATATTTGACACAAAGTCAATTGTCATTCTCATTTTACCCAAATGAATGGTTTATAGTTTGTGAACATGCTTATAAATCGTAAAGTATACAAACGGGAAGTGGTATATAATGAAGGTGAATTAAAATTAAAAAAACAAAGAATGCGTTCTTTTTTTTCTTACTCATATAAATAAGAACGAGGGTTGACTATTACCACTTGATTGAAATTGTTAAAATATTAGGGGTTAGAGACAATGTTTTTAAATTAGAAAAAAGTCATTTCTGTAAAAAAAAAAGTCAAGATCCCCCTTTTTTTTCCATTTCTAGTTATACAAATCTAATAAATGTTTTTTTATAACATTTTTGCTTTGCTTATATATTTTATTTTACTTGTTCACGTTTTAATGGTGAAAAAAAACAATGTCGTTTAAATTAACATGTATTGAATCTTTATTAAGTGCGATTGTTTGTCTAAGAATCCTTAGCACAACTTGACAATTCCCAATGTGAAACAACTGTTATTCTATGAATGTTAAAAATTATTCTTACTTTTATGGTGGAAGTGCGAGAAAATATTACAATAGGCAAATTAATATTTGTGGTTCCTTGGCCTATGGAAATCTTTGAATATTAAACCATGCATATATGTAATATACAAGGTACACTAAGTTTAGTCCCAAGTTTGTAACGCTTAAAAACATTGATGCTACGAACAAAATTTTGGTAAAGGTGTTCATAAAGTCTAATTCCTAATTAGTCTATTTCCGGTTGTCCGTCCGACCATCCGTCTGTGGACACGATAACTCAAAAACGAAAAAATATAAGAAGCGGAAATTTTTACAGCGTACTCAGGCCGTAAAAAGTGAAGTCGAGTTCGTAAATGAACAACATAGGTCAATTGGGTCTTGAGTCCGTAGGACCCATCTTGTAAACCGTTAGAGATAACGATAACGATAAGAACGAAAGTTTAAACGTAAAAAATATTTCTTATAAAAAAATAAACAACTTTTGTTTGAAACATTTTTTCGTAAAGATAACTGTTTACCCGTGAGGGCGCAAATTAGGCATAAATTGTATGGTATGTATTATATGGGTGGGAATATCAGTTATGTATGTGTGATATATATTTATGTGTAATGTGAGTAATCAACACTGTCTATGCATGGTATTTCAACAATTAACTCAGTCAATTGTTTGTTTTCACTTGTTTTTTTTGGAGGGTTCAAAAACAATTGATAGCTTCAGACTTTTAACATCATCTTTGATTTGTAAAGGGCTAAATATAGAATATGTAATATCCATAAAAAGCAATGATACGTTTTAAAATTTGACGTTTGAATTTTTATTTTGAACAAATATCTCAACAATATCACCTAAAACTTGTTTAAAAAGACTCCATTAGTTAACCTACAAAATAAAGCACAATCTACTCTGCTGTCACAAGAGATATGGAAAAATTGAGAATAAGACAAAAGATTCTAACTTCCATATAAAGATTTTCAAACTATCGTACAAGATCAAACACAATGAATTTTTATACCGTGTGTATATGAAATATATTAAGGTATATTAAGTTTAGTCTCAAGTTCCAAGTCCCGTCTGTAATCTCGATAACTCAAAGAAGAAAAGAGATATCAAGCTGAAATTTAGAGATCGTGCACAGAAAGCAAAAAATGTGGTTGAGGTCGTAAAGAAGCAACATAGGCCAATTGAGTCTTGGATCCGTGGGACCCATCATGTAAACCTTTAGAGATGGAACAAAAGTTAAATAAAATAAATGTTCTTGAAAAAAAATTGAAACAGTTTCTCGTGAATCAGTTGTGTGTTTCTGACACCACAGTCGTGTTATATATACACGGCTGTGACTATCTGAGAGTGACCATCGTCCGTTGCTTACGATTAACGATAATTAAATGAACGATTACGTAATCAACACAGTCTATACATGGTATTTAAATAATTAACTCTGTCATTTGTTTGTTTTCACTGGTTTTAAATATTTATGATAAAGGAAAAAAAATTAGTATGGAACCTTTCGTATGCGAGTTCGACTTGCACTTGTCCGCTTTTTATATTTTTTTATTATGGCGGGAATAGTTATACACTTTGTCAAAATTTTAGCTTTCTTACTATTACGGTATGAGATATAGCCCACTGACAGATAATCATGCATTCGAACTTAACGTCGAAGCGGCGAAGTACAGTTGGAATTTAATTCATGAAGACTACGTGAGCTAAACTTTCTTAATTAATGACAGAATAAATTTATATCTTAAGACAAAAAGTTGATTTGATATTCTCAAACAATTATGTTATATAAGAATATATGTAAAATGTAATGTAATATGCTATTCAAACTGACCAAAATTGCAATATAATACACACATTTTATTATAATATGTACAGGAACTTTCAAAAATAATTACACTTTTGTTCAAAGTTATTAGATTGAAGAAGATATTGTAGTTTTTATCTACAATATAAAATCGCTGTTTCATTCATCAAATTTTAATATAAGATTAATTTATGGTTTCCAATTTGATTCAAAAAGTCCAGAAAATAAAGAAAGAAAAAGAAATAAAGAGTCCTTTTATGATTGAACATTTTCTTTAAGAAATCAGTACAGAATGGTTTCGTAATCCTTTTCATTTAGGTAAATTAAAAACAAAAAATAACCTGTCACAATGATAAGTTGAGTACACTTAATTATGAGTTTCCGTGAATCTGAGAAACAAAATGCAAGTTTTTATTTTTAATGCATTTTCTTTAAATTTTATGATGAAATTGGATGATAAATAAAACTCAAGCTATTTACGTTTCGAATTTGTTTAATTCGTCATCAGGCTCTATAAAATTATACAGAAAATAATTAAATAAAACATTATTTTATTTGCATTTTAAATACTCTGTATATATGAAATATATATTAAGGCATACTTATTTTAATCCCAAGTTTGTAACGCTTAGAAATATTAATGATACGAACAAAATTTTGGTATACGTGTTCATAAAATTAACTAATAAGCCCATTCCGGTTGTCCGCCCGCCCGTCAGTCAACACGATAGCTAAAAAGAAAACGAGATATCAAGTGACTTTAAGTTCGTAAATGTTCAAAAATGAGTTTTAGTTCGTAAATGAGCAACAAGGGGCTTGGGTTCGTGGGACCCATCTTGTAAGCCGTTTGATATCAAAACTTTTTTGATCAAAACATAAATTCCTAAACACTATTGCTTCTCCTTGAGGAAACATATTGGGCGAAACAATGGTGTCCATTTTCTCCAAAACTACAAAAGATAGAGAGATGAAAATTTTGACGTAGCTTCAATTAGTGAGACTTATGAAACTTTTTCGACTTATTTCATTTATTTAAAATAAGGCAAGCATTCGTATTAAACATATCTATTCAGAGTATTTCTACAATTAGCTCAGTGAATTGAATATTTTCATTTGTTTTATAAGAATCTTCTAAGTATTAATAATCTTTCTTTTTTTAATTACATCTTTTTCGGGTAAATTACTACTTGTGACCACCGATTCAGCTGATCACCGATAGTGCTCATTTTATTTTGTGCTTCTTCTCGCCATTTTATTAGTTCGATTTTCTCACAATTCAAGGTTAACGATCGAAATTTCTTAGATTCTACCTTCAATTTTTTACCAACTATTCACATAGCAGTACCTTCAAACAACATTTCGCAAAAGTAAAATAATCTTACAATAATTATTATAAAACACAAGTCCGTCTCAGTTTGTCAAAGTTAAGTTAGTTAAAATCTTCATCTCTTCGTCAGACTATATAGGTATGTAATGCCATCTACCACAAATATAATAATAAGAACGACATTCATTCAGTGTGTACACTCTCTTCAACAGTAGCAACTGAAAATAAAACTAAATTGAAATGAAAACTTGTACTTGTACATTATTATAATTATTATCATAAATGCTTGTAACAACACACTATCTTACCATGTTATAAGTATAGCATACTATACTTGTAGACAAGTATACTGTTGTAGAATACTATATACTACTACTCAACTGAATTATTAAGTTTTCAGACTGACTTTGTTAAGTTATATATTAAGAATACACATTTATGTTACATGTAATTTAAAAAAGGATTCCGTTCATCGAAAACTCTGCAGCCGCTGTATTAAGGGTTAAAGTCCGTTATAAAACTGGGTCTTTTTTCGATAAGATCCTCTATAGATATCTCTGTTTACTTCAATATTCATTCACTGTCATAAAACCGACGATAAATAATGCAACCGCTCTCTGGACCGCTTAATCATTAAAATATAGTGGATCTTACTTTTTCACCCTTAATTGTTACGAATTGCATGGCCCAGCAAACGAAAGGCGCGCTTAGACATAATAATGCAGACAATGACGTTGTCGCTAGAACGAATAATATTATAAAGGAGTTTTTTGGAACGAAGTTCCTTAACGCGGCTTGCCATGGTGAGCAAACTGGTACAACTCATTACGTAACATTACGAGATATGCTATGTTTGTATGTGTGAGTCATGATATCCAAAACTAGTTATGTGACTATACATATTCATAAGCATAACAAGTTTTGAATGTAAAGGAACTTCGTTCATTACGGGGGTCCCACGACCGCAATCTTTTTTAATATTAAATTCTTACCCTAATTACCTTTTTGAGACGAGACGTTAATACTTTTTCATTACAAATTTACCACTCTACCTATAAAAAATTGCTAGAAATTAAAACGAACATGGCACCTGTAATGAATTCACGAACAAGCAGAAATTGTATTTTTACTTATTTTGCTCAAAAAGCCTTCGATTAGCTTTGAATCGTGTGTGCCAATTATTATCTAATTAAATATGTGAATTTTTGTCTGCGAGTTCGTCACGAAACTACCTTTGTTCTATTGTAAGTACATATAATTTTTATTTGAATGAAGAAAAATTTTGAACTTTTGCTCACAATTACAATTATTTTCTTTCAGATAGTTTGTTAAAGTAGGCCTTTTTATGTGACTCTTTTAAGTATTGAAACATTTTGCCACAAAATTTTTTAACAGTAAGTTTTCGACCTACGGATGATCAGAGCTACACATATTTTATAGATATAGTGTATGACTACCGACTTAATAATGATACATCGTACAACACTCCAACTTACTAGACATTACAACAAAATACAACCACACACACGGTACTTATTAATTATCTGTTGAAAATTATGTGGCCGTTAGAGCTTTTGATCATAACGATCCGAAGAGCATTTTGAAAGCGATTAGAAAAAGCCATTTTCCTATCTTATCGTGTTGGGTCCTTTATCGGATCTTAAAAATATTATCCCACCCGGGATAATTTTCTCAAAATTGTAAGACATTTCATCGGGAACATAGTCTGTACCTGATCTCTAAATGTATGCCCAATTCATACATTCTCGAATACATTTCTAAACGTATATCACAAGAAGACATTGTATAATATCTGACAATACGTACATACATATTTCACTTGTCCATTTCACGTCCATCTTAAATAACATCTACAGACCATACAACATTCTTTCACTTTAGATTCATTTGTCTTTAGAAGGTATAAAATGTTAGAGATGGACTTTGGTTACTTGTATTCCTATTCTATTCCGTCGTCATGGAGTTCTTACTTCTATATCTCTGATGGATATTGTTATTATATTGTTATTGTGTTGCACACAGCTAGTACTAGAGTTTATTCTTGCGTTAAAATTCTTCATCAGCTATAAAATAGTTTAGTGTGATATTTTACTTTGATTAAATTCTATTATTATGATTATTATTATTATTATTTGTACTTGCAAATCGTGTAATGGACCAAGATATTAAATAAGATACATTGTTTGTGTTTTATAAATTATGTAATATTGTCATATCGAATATAATATTTATTAATATTGAAAGTAATATAGTGAATAGATATCGTTGTTAGAATCTCCTGGTCATTTCTCAAACGGGAATCTCTTGATCGAAACTATTTTATAGTATATAGGCGATTTTTATATAGACTAAAAAAGTCAATGCTCGATTAAATTTCTATACGGAGCTGGATTTAAATTCTCAATCGGTATACGCGTATTCAATATATAAGAGCAGGTAAGAAAATAGTGAGTTTTGTCTTAAAAACAGATTCCTATATTATTTCCCTAAGGGTTTTTTCGTCCATATCTCCCTTCGTCAATTTTAATAAAGAACAAATAAATTTGAAGATAATTTTCACCGTCTATAAAATTAGTTTAGATGAAAAATGTTTTTTTATGAGGATCAACTTTCTAATATCGGCTTTTTGTCTTATTTTTCTGGGTTATATATATATATTGTTTTATTAAAAAAATATAAAATATTGAATAAATATTTTTGGAATCTTTGATTTCTTTTTATTTTTTGATTTTATTTCTTTAAATTTGCAACATTTTACATATTTGCGTTAAAACTATCTATATTTTAAAATATTCATTTTTAAAAAATGTTAGTAAATACAATTTTAAAGCGAGATGTACATACAAACTTTTAATTCGAATGAATTTAGACGTGGTTGCCCAAGACAAAGAAGTCAAGGGGAAGCAATATTAAAGGATTATTTGCAAAAATTTCGCATGGAACAACCATATAACAATTGGATATTTTTTTTTTATGTTAAATAATGGTCTTCATTTTCAAAAATTTCTCAGAAGGTGGGATGTATTTCTTCTATCAGAGTATACATAATAATACCCAGTGCTTATTACTATTCGAAATTCATACTGATGACTATGAAATGATAAGGGACATAAACAATGACAAGACAGTGAGCGTAGATCCTGCCATGAAATACTTTACGTCGATATTTAGAGAAAATTTTATAAAAATATTATAAGTTTGTCTGTACAAGTTTAAATCAAGCAAAAAAAAAATTATTTGTAATATGAAAAATAGATTTTATCTTATCTTTATAGACATTCAAAAAATTATAACAATTTCGATAATAAACTAAAAGTTGATTGATGTGACCCTATATAATATATAAACAAATAATTGCCTTCAATTTATGAGAAATAGTAAGAAATTTATTCTTAGTCAAAATATTAAAGAAAAATTTAGCGGAAAATTTCAAGCAATTCATGTCAAATGATTTAGATAAAATCCAATTTAAAAATATAATGAAAACTTATAATGATACAGATATTTCGGGTACAATATTTATTACAATCGATTGAGTTTTCCATCATATTTTCATTATTATATTGTGCGAAGATAAGATATTATGCGATTGATTGCCCAACGATAAAAATGTACAATTTTTTGTTCATTCAGAAGTTTCTTTTCTAGTTGGGTTAGAGGAATCTTGATCTTATCAATATTTTTACCTGTTTAAAAATATTTCTTACTCACTTTGCTAACATAAAACTTAAAATAAAATATGAAATTCTTTAAAAATGGTAAAATACATGGTAGAGTAGGCAGAGAAGTGAGCAATTTTGAAAACGCTTTAATTTAAAAACCTTTCAATTTTTCAAAGTACTATTTTACTATTTTATAAAATATGAAAATGCATTTAAGAAAATTACATAAATTATATGTTCAATAGAATTTTAAGTTCCATTTTTGACCCAATTAAGTAAATTCCAATTTCAACAATTTTGGTTATTAAATTCAAGATAATTATTTAGAAATAACTGATCTCAAATAAAAACTCCAGCAAGATGATATCTTCTTAGATATACACATTCTTCCAGCTGATCAAATTATTCATCATATTCCGCATGATTTGAACCATTGGTGGTTGGCTATCCTAATACAGTTTCTTCCACTACTGATACTGGTAAACTAACAAGAAAAAATCGCAAGTTTGTAACATCCGACTAATTTATAACTCACTTGTAAATTATAAACTTCGTTTAGCTAAAAATTAAGGTTATTATTTTTTTGCATAAAAATTCAATTTATGTAATTATCTTAAATCATTTTTTGTGTTTAAAAAAAATATATTAAAATGCTAAAAAGAATGTATTTGGAAAACTTCTTATTTTACTTTTTACTTTTTATTTTTATTATTATTTTAAGGTTTTTATTTTACACCATTTTCAAAATCGCAATCTTCTCTGCACTAAAATTTCATTACTTTGGCTTCATAGCTATCACCATTGTGTCAATTTCAATTTTTTTTTCGGTCAATTTAGGACTACTAGTTTTATTATGCTATAAAATGACAAAAATTATAATAAATCTTATAACATATTAATATGATTAATAATATTCAATTTAAAGAACATTTTTCTTTTCGCATTCTCTAATATATGTTCACATAATAGTGAGGGCGGATTCGAACTAGATGACCGTACTATACCACCCCATACAAAAACATTGGCTATAATTTCATTAGTCCGCTCAACAACTCTACTCTAGGTATTACATAGAATATGTGTCGTATTGTTAAAGTTCTATGTTAAATTCACAAAACTGTAAATGGGTTTTCAACATGTTGGTTGTTGTTGTCACATTTCTTGTACGGCTCTTTTTCCTAGATGGTGATAATGATAATGATGATGATGATAATTCTAGCTACGAATTTATTTTTTTCATTTCATACAACAACTAAGTCTACTCTACGGTTTGTAATTTCATCTAAATGTACAGGTGATTTTTTTATAAGTTTCCATCTAAATATTTCGAAGACGTAAATAGAAAATCAATAAACGCAAAAATACCTTTCTGTTGATTTTTAGGAGTAAATGAAATACAGTATTTAGTTTTTAGAAGTTTTACATATATATATATATATTTTTTTTTTTTTTTGGAAAATTCGTATTCTTTGCCTGGAAAAATTTAGTTTTAAACTATTGTTATTTACTTCGTGTATAATTTTTAATATGAAAATATTTGAAATCTGGTGTCGTGAAATTAATTGTAGGAGACAGTTTTCCCTACTTCAATTTTGCGGCACACAAAAATTTTCAACAGTTTTTTAATTGAAAACTTCTTTAGGGACGTTGGGCACATTTTGGGTGAACAAAAATAATTTAACTCACGTTGTTGTCGCTCCAAAACATACCACACTAAGAACAACGGCTCTCGCCCCATCACTGTAGTTAAGCAACATTGAGCACACTTAGTTCTAGGAAGAGTGACCGCTTAAAAACACTGTGTGCTTAGCAAACGTTAATAATTTCAATTTACAAGTTATGAAATTTTAATTATTTACTCTATAATTAATTAAAAAATTTAAAAAAACCCAGGTATTCCAGATTTTTCCTTTCCTTCGACAGTCCCCAGGATTGACTATGTGTGTTTTTCTTTTTTTGGGGCAAAAAAAGGAAATTTTGTTCCCTCTAAAAATAAATAAAAAATGGTGTGTTTTGGTTATTCATTTCGTTTTCAATATATTTATACATTTTATTAAATTCATCCTGTATACTTATTTACAACATATGTTGTCTTGTTTTGTTATTTCTTTTTGTAACAGATTTGTGTTTCTTCTTTTAATAGTGTTTCAGAGAATAGTTTTTATAAATGAGACTTCATTAAATTGTGGACGTAACAAATTATGAAATTTGGTTTATTGAAGTTGTATGAATCATATTAGGCGATCAGCGATACACATTTAATGAATGTTATTTCCTAAACTCATGTGGCAAAAAAATTTTTTTTTTTACATATTTGGCTTTCCACTCATATTTTTAGTCCCCGGATATCTGGCTGATGTTTGGCACACTGGATTTAGCATCTCTGTTAACATTTTAACAAAACATCAGCCACGTACCAATTCGTTGCAAACAAAATTTTTTTGCATGTTTGGCTCTCCACTCAGAGTTACGGTCCCCAGTTACCTGGCTGATATTTTTGAAAAATGTTTTTAACATCTCTGTTAACATTCCGACAAAACATCAGCCACGTAACTGTTCGTTGCAAAAAAAAATTGGCTTTGCACAGAATTACAGACCCCGGTTACCTGGCTAATGTTTTGTCAAACTGATTTAGCATCTCTGTTAACATTCTGTGATACCTTTTCGATTTTTGTCAGAGGGTAACCCATAAGAAAAATGCAAAATATCGAAACAAATTATTTGTCACCGCTATAATAGCTTTAAATAGTAAGAACATTATCTTGTTAATTAAGTATTATCTATTATGTACATCATTAAACAGTTTTACAGATGGCTTACCTATCGCCTTTTAAATAAAGGTAGTCACAACATATCGCAAGCGGGAACTTAAAGATGGAGTATCAGCAGGCATAATAATTTAATCGCTCGAAAATAGTAAATATGTTTAAAATTTCATGAAGTTACTTGCTAAAAATTATAATAATAATAATATATTGGTGAAAACAAGGCAAGTAAATTTACCTACAATTAAATAAACTAGATTATACAAATAATTTTAAGATTATTCAAAACCAACAGTAACTAAATTATTTAAATATTCAATATTGATCGTTGACAAATAACAAGATTTCATACTTTTACCGAACAACGTTAAAAAACACAGATTAAAATTGAAATTTAAATTGAAAATGCATGAATGTGTTGGTTGTTGCACAGCACATAACATGGTGAATGTTTACCATACGGATTATAAAATGAAGATTCATAAAGATTTTATAATACTTAAAATGTATTAGTGATAAGACTCATGGTATGATTGTATTAAAAAAGGGAATGATCGGAGTTGAATAAACCGATCAAGAACAAGTGAAATTTACAAAATTTAAAAAACACACGCCAAATGCGATTTAATTCTTATAAACCGATTTTTGGAAACTTAGCTATAAAATGTTCTCAAATAAGTCTGTTCGACCCGTTTAAGGGCTACGGATGCACAGACAAAAACTTGAAACTTACTTGTAACACTACTTCTAAAATCAATATCAAAGTGATGGTCAAGGATATCAGATGAGATGAAAAGGATACTTAGAGAGCTTTCCTTTTTTGAGACCAATTTTTAGAAATATTCTAACTAAAATAAAAATATTTGAGTTGACTTTGTTCTTTTGAATTATTGTTTTGAATTACCTAATTATTTTACCATTTCACTTTTCGAAATCAATTGACCCAAGTTTATTGGACCATTCATTTCCATAGTAATTGTTTACATGTTAAAATTATATGTCATAGCTTTTTCAAAGTGAATTGATTTTGACGATCATCGCCAATTTTTTTCGGGTAAGTAATACTAAGCTCGCACTTAAATAGCATAACTAAGAACACTCTCCGTTAAATTACCTTTCAAATGAAAACAAAAAAATTAAAATCGGTTTATCCGTTTAGGCGCTACGATGCCACAGACAGACAAACACACAGACACACGCATAAAGCGGTAAAAAAAATGGATTTTTAGCGATTTGTCAGTTTAATGGGGGTAACGTTAAATATCCAAATGAAAAATTTCATCTTTACCCCTTTGATAAATTATGTTTATCTTTGTTCTTAGATTCCAAAAAAAGTTTTAGAATTCATGTTTCTAAGACGAATTTTTTTTGGTAATTTGCTATATTAGGTAAGTGATAATTTAAAGAACTTCACATTTTAACAAACTCCAGTGGATCGAAATTGGTAGTGATACCTATAAGTAATTGTTATTCAGAAATAAAAATCTCATAAAATACAAAGATTATGTTAATTTAACAATTTAATAAAAGACTTCTTATTTCCGATGGATAATGTTTAAAAATGAATAAAACAATTTTCATTTGTTGCATTCAATCCATAAAGTTGTCAAATAAACTTGATCTTTATACATGGTTGATCAATTTTGATCCTTATTGACGAGAAATATAACTAAACTAAACCTCGACTCATCTTATTTTGGATACTCAATTGTAATTAGAACCCTCAATTCTATAATTCTAAAGAATATATATAGATAGGTACTTTATGGTAAAGTGTAGATTTCTTTAAGAAAAAGAAAGGGTTATTTTATAAAACTTTCAATATCAAAAACTAATCTCTCTTATGTTTTTCTATATATAGAAGAATTAAAATTAGAGATTATTTATTACAAATATTTTCATTTATAATTGATTTTCTATGTTTATTATTATTATTTATTATTATTTTTGTTAAAATATTATATTAAACTTTTATTTTGTTTTGTGTGGATAGAAAACTTTTTGATTAAATTCATCCAAAACCAAAAAAAAAGAAGAATAATTCGCATCGAAATAAATTTATTTAATTGATATAGCAATCTACTTCGTTCAAAGATGAGTAAACTTTAATTATATCGTTGAAATGATTCAGCTCCTCGTCCAAAAATAATTATTTCCCATAATAATATTTTGAGAAGAACAGTTGATTCAAAATGAAATTTTTTGACACTATGAAAAAAATAAAACATTCGAATAGAGAAATTTTGATATTTAGTTTATAAATAGGCAATAATAACATATTTTGGTTAATATATGTTCGAAAATAAAGTGTAAGTACATTCGTCAAATAAATTACATTACATAAAATAGAAAATTATATCTTAGCTTGGGGTGTATTAAAAATAAAAAAAGTATAAAAATAAAGAAACATACATTTATTCTCAAGAAATGTACTTATTTATTTCATTCTAACTTAAGTATCATACTTTATATTAAATATTTTCTTCAAATAAAATGACTTTATGGGAAGGGTAGCAAAAAATCGTATGTATTGTAGACAAAAGTGAAGCTCTTAGAATATGGTTTAATAGGGAATATTCATGAAATTTAAATTTGGTTCAAATATTTTACTTCCGTAACTTTAAGGACTGGACATTTCAACAAAACCATTATTTTGGTAGTTAAAATCTTTTTAATTACTTTAAATTAATTAATAAAAGTACAAATTAAGTGAAGGCATTTAAAAATTTCTAAAACGGAAATTCAAATTTTTATACGGACGTGACATCAAAGTAAGGGCTTGTCAAATTTGTTGACATACTGTATGATATTATTTACTTACATTTTATATGGTATTTCATTAAATTATACTAGTCTACGGCTTTTTATTAGAGAACTTAATAATAACGAGTGTAAATTCTGTGTTGTAAATTCATTTTTTTAAAGTGTAAATTATACATTGAGCTGTCACCAATTGACAGATCGCGTACTTATACGTCATCAACAGAGATCGCCAAAAAACTGCGTTTAAATATCTCAAAATTATAATGTATTATAAATATTTTTTTACACTTAAATACAGTATTTTTAAGCAGTATTCATATTTTTTTCTTTGTTATAACGGTGTAAGCAATGAATTAAAAATATAAAAAAAATACATTAATATTCCCTATTGTCTGTATATATGATTTTTTTATAAATAAAGACTACAAATGAATTTGTGTTAAGATTTTTTAGAATTTGGTCGGAAATTATTGAAACGATAAGATAATATTCGATAATGCTTAAGCGCTAACGAATAAAGTGCATAAAATCACGATAATCGTCGCATGTGCGTAAAACCCTAAGAAGATTTATTCATTTTATTCAGAAAAGACTATTTACTAACAATAATATAATTTCATGTTACGTTCTCATATCAGACACATTATTTTCACTGAAAATGAAAAATTATTAAACAAAGATAGTGTTTATATATTACTCAAAGAATATAATATTGTTGTTTCATATTATTAATATTATCTGTATGTTTTGATACAACATAAGAAACAAAATGAAAATATATTTAGGTACATTTTAGTTAGTTATAAAGATAAAGGCACCAAATTAGTATATGGCACATAAGGTACATACATACGATAATCTGGGAGAGTGATGTACCTTGATGATAAATCGATGATACCTTGGAACACAATTTAGTTTCTTCAGAGATATTGCTATCTATGGGACAGCAGTTATGAAGACAAAAGTATTTATCAGAAGGCAAGGAACCAAAAAAGTAGTTGTCTATGTGTGTTTGACTTTCAGTAAAATACACATAAAATTTGGGCAAAAAGAACAAAAATTTGTTCGAATATTTATGAAGTACAAGTTGGCAGTTTGGCTTTTTTATAACACATTCTATTTAAGTCGGTACTTATTGGTGGGTAGTTTGTTGTACCACACTTTAGTTTTAAAACACCGATAAAATTTCGAAGAAGTAAAGTTGTAATGGACAGACAATCATATACCTTGAATCTCCGCAACATACCACTGTACCACTGATTACTGATTATAGGCAGGAAGTATTTGATTAGTATTTTTTTCACCCCATTTTATGCGTTAGCATGAACATGCTATTGGGTAACTGGACTGGAGTTTTTACTTTCCACAGCACACTAGTTATATTTATAGCACACTAGTTATATTTATAACTAGTGTGCTATAGAATGTAAAAACTGGACAAATTGATAATTTAATAGTGTTATGTATTCAACTATTTCAATAAACTTGTAATAATTTAATACAAAAAATCAAAAATTGAAAATGGAAATTTTGTAATGAAAATTGGTATATGAGTATAAGAAAATTTTCTAAGTAACTTTTTCCAATAGTTTTTTTCGATATCTCTAACCATCTCTGACGCTATGATGACAAAATGTATGAGGGTGTCTCTATCTTAAGTGCGACACACTATGTACCAGATTTTCAACAGAGATTGAATTTCAAGAATTTGAATTCGGAGCGTTTAAACAGTACTCTATTTTTTATATTTGTGTATCTTTCAAAATAGGGTTGTTGGCGGTAAAACAAAGACAAAGGCCAAGTTAATAAAATTAATTTTGAAAAAACCGTACGGTAAATGTTGTTCTGTTGAAATTCACAAAAATTCGTTTTAATGATATTTAATTAATACATCAACATGTTTTTTTTCGGTAAGTGAACGGTCAATAATTAGTTAAATATCTTAAACGGTACGGTTGAATAATCTTTTTTTTTTTTTTTTTTTTTTTGTGAACGCAGGGGCTAAGCTTTAATCTTTTGAATAAATTTTTAAAAAAATAATAGTTTACGACGACCTTACTCCATATACTTCCATACTACAAAAAAAATTGTATAGCATGGTACAACACTGTCTAGTATGTATACTACGATGCCTTATGGGTAGATATTTATTCTTGAAATTAGTTTTCAAGTGTTTAGAGACATTTATCTTTAGGACACACCGCACATCATATTATCATTCCTCTATAATATAAGTTACGTACGTAATCTTAGGTAATGTTTTCTTAGTCTACTTTGTGTTAAAATTCATATTTGTAATAATAAACTTATTTTCTCCTCTGATCATTACTATAATTGCGTTATCAATTGAAATTTTTTTTATTAAATCTGAATTGCACACTTGGGGAATTTTCCTTAAAATAATAAAATTTTACTGTATACAAGACAACTCTTTGGAACAATGTAAAAATATTTACCAAGCTTATATTAAACATTGCAACTTTTTTTGAATGTTCCTGACGAAAAAAGTATCCAACACTTTTTTGTAGTAAATTATCTTGATACTTTTCTCATAAATCATTTACTCTAATATACTTCTAAGGACCAAGCTTTTATTGAACTTAAAATTAGAAAATAATTTTTTTTCTTGAGTCACTCATACATAATTATTTGTTGGGGCGCTCCAAATCAGTCCCGATGTTTTGAATTCATTGATTTTAAATTGGTGGATAAATGCCTCAAGCTTTTAGTATAGTACGTATGAAACGTGGTATAGAAGGTAGTTTTCGCGGTAAGTTAGGTAAATATTTTGTTATACCATGTATGTATGAAATATACATAGTATATTAAGTTTAGTCCCAAGTTTGTAACGCTTAAAAATATTGATGCTACGAAAAAAATTTTGGTATAGGTGTTCATAAAATCACCTAATTAGTCCATTTTCACCTAATTAGTCCATACAGTCAGTTGTCTGTCTGACTGTATGACGTCTGTCTATCCGTCTGTCATCACGATTACTCAAAAACGAAAAGAGATATCAAGCTAAATTTTTTATAGCATGTTGAGAACTTAAAAAGTGCGGTGAAGTTCGTAAATGAGCAACAAAGATCAACTGAGAAACCGTTGTAAACCGTTAGAGATATAACAAAAGTATAACGTAGAAAATGTTCCTTATCAAAAAATAAACAACTTTTGTTTGAAACATTTTTTGCGTAAACATCATTGTTTATCCGTGAGTATGTTATGGCTATATCATTTATATATATGTGTGACATGTATGTATATGTAATGTGACAGGATAATCAACACTGTCTATACATGGTATGTCAACAATTAACTCAGTCAATTGTTTGTTTACACTTGTTTTAATTATTATTACGATTTTCTTAAGCGAACTCCTTAAGAATAATTTTTTTTGTAAATTTGAATTAAAATTATGTATTTAGGAAATTTTGAAGAACAAAAACTGAAGACGGAAAAGGTTTTTTTTTTTAATTTCCATGGGTTGGTTTCCTAAATTCCATGGATATCTCAGGAAGCACAGTGGCACAAGTTTCATAGGATAAAACAAAAATAATTTATATGTAGAAGTTATAACATAATAACAAAATAACTTTATTAAATAGCAAAAACGAATTATTATCAACACTTGAGAAAATAAAAATAAATATTAACGTCAAATAAACAGTGAAAGTTTATTTAATGTTTGACATGAAAATTGACATATACAAGAGGTAAATAAGTACCAGAACAGTGTAGTATGTACATAAAATTGTGCTAATTATTTAAAAAAGTTGACATTTTCATGTTACAGATAAGTGTCCACGCTCTGTTTATAACAGCTCTTTAAGACCAAGCCAACTTGAATATAATTTACTTACATCTCTTGTATATGTTTTATGTATAAGTCCTAAAGACGGCCACGAGCTGTACAGTTAGTTTATTATGTATAATGTTATTAAAAATACTTCGTTAATTGGACAAAGCTTCTAAATTCACAAGCTTGTGATATAATTTTACTTCCGTATGTTATTCAATATAAGTACATTTTCTTAAGAGCCTGGAAGTTGTCAATTTCTTACGCGTGGGACATCCTTAAGTAAATTTGATTATACTCTCTGTTTTCTATAAGCATGGCCACAAATACAATTTTTGTCCAACAACACATTAAAAACTGATGTGGTAATTATAGATAAGTGAAATAAGGTCACCAAATGCGATGCAATTTTGTTAATTACTATAAAGAATTTGATAGTAGCAACAAAAAAAACTATTTAAGATTATTGATTGCCAATTAAAAAAAAAAGAAATTAATTAATTGTAAACGCAACATAGTACTAACTTTGATAAACTTTGAATTATGTTCATAAATATACAATCAGTGATCCGTCAGTTTCACTGAATTATTCCAGTATAATGACAGAATCCGGCATATCTCAAGCTGAAATTTTTATATTAATCTAATACAAAATTTAAACTACATCTAGGCACATATGGAGTGGCGTCGCTTAGGCCACGCAGTGCAACAAAGGCTTGCAAGTTATAATCATATATTACCCAGAATTTCAGTCGGACCAACACTTACCAAATTTCAGTTGATAGACAACAATATTGTTAATAAATCAAAGAAATTGCGATTTCAAATTTTCAAAATTAATATCAAACTCGTACGACCCATTTTCTGTGCTATTTTTACAATTATACACAGTCCCATTGCGCATCTAAAATAATACCTCTTTATATTGGTGCCAAGCAGAAAACATTCAGATAGTTTTAAATCTATTTTCTAGTTTCTGCAAAAAACATTACATTTGGACTATGAATGTCTAGTTTAAAAATTGTTTTTCTTGGTTTTATCACATTCTAGTCGAAAATCTACAAAATATTAAAGGTTTTTCATTAAGAACTATCTTAAATTTTTCGCGTGCTCACTTTTGAGATAATACCCACACGTATGTGATTTCTTATATAGAAATAAGTTTTATTGACTGATCTTATTATTTTGAGTTAAACAGGCGCAAACAAACAATTTCAAGCTAAAATCATTACCATATCTTTTACATAACAAACTGGTGGATCTATATTAAATTTAGTGGCAATCATGACCATATCTACGGAAGTCATTCATATTCATTTCCTATGTATATATACCAACTTTGTATACTTAAAAACGTAAAATAAAAATATATAAAAATCACAGTCGTTTTTATTTTAAAAACATACATAAATTTTTATATCCATCTTTTTCTCACATGCATATTTGTGTGTAACTTTATTTCATAAAATATAATATTATTTTATCTTTGTAAGATGGATGCTTTGATGTTTTCTCAACTTGATTTCATTCCTTCTATCTTCTTTACAATATTTATAATTTGAATTGACAATTTGTTTACTTTAAATGGTCATTAGTATTTACTTTTTCTGTTTATTTATTATTTGTATGTTGTTTAAATATATGGTGTTTCAGAATTGTATGGCAGTATTTTAGGTGCGTATTCTTTAGAACAAAATAAACAAGAAACTTCATATCAACATAATTTGCCACCGAAGTACAGAGACATTTTTTTGACCAGACAGCATCCAATTCAATTGTAAGATATAGGATCGCAGTTTTGTTAAATATAGAATAATTTTCGTTTAAGTCAGGCTTTTAGTCAGAGCATAAATATATTTAAAAGGCTTTCATTGACACACGTTTTTCGGTTCAGTATTCTCCTTCTATTCAGAAATTTTTCACGGCATCGTCAAACTGCAGACGTAGTTCTACATACCTCCTTATTGGTTAAAAGTTTGCCTGTTTTTATATAATAAATCATAGTTTATAAAAAAAAAAAAAAAAAAAAAACACGCTTTTTAACTAATAAATGATTTCTATAAGTTAAAAAAAAAAGAGTGCGTAAGAAGAAAATCACTCTACCTAAAAGAAATGTCAGCTGCTAGGTTTAAATTATTGTTAATATTCTTTTTATAAATATTGATAAAAGTAAAGTCATTATAAAATATCTCAAAAAGCAAATCACGTTTTTTGTGATAAAATGGATTTTCTCAAACATTTTTTTTTTTAACATATAGAAGTTTTTTAAGTTACAAAAGCTTCTTTTTTTTTCGTTAGTTAACTATTACTTACTTTTTTACTTTTAAGTTCAGCTAACTACAAAAGCGTTTTTTATTTATTTATTAATATTATGGAATACTATCTGTGCTTCCACCATCAATGGGTTTTGTTTAGTAAATCGTTAATCCTGAAGATCCTGATCAGAGTTATTAGACATCCTTATTAAATTATAGTTTTGTTATTGGTGCTTGATAAGAGAGGGAAGTTTCAATTAAATCTTTTTTCAACTTTTTGAAGTGGGTGCAAATCAAGTTCAAAGATTCCGTTACATAGATATATACCAATCTAATATCTATCATGCTTCTAAAATATTGAGCAATTACAGTATGGTAATAAAATATTGAGAATCCACAGTCCACTCTCTTACTCGAAATACAACTAAAACTGAAGAGTATCTTAATCAAATAATGTCTATTGAACAGATTTATCACCCGAAAAACAAATCAATAAATTATATTTTTGTTTAAAAGCTTCTTATATGAGGGCAACTTGATTCCCGCCTGGCTATAGAAAAATAAGTTATTAATTATCTCGATAACTGATTTTTGTATATATACGTTTATATGAACATTTTACTTTATTTTAAGCTAGAGAATCCAAATTATCTAATGTTGAGCAATTGTGAAACATTCTGTTTAATAGATAAACTCTTCAAATTATTATAAATACACAACATTTTAGAAATTTAAATAAGTTGTGGTGGATATAACCTGAAGAGAGTAATAACTTTCAGATAACGTAAATGATTGTTTCAGCCAAGAGTCAAAACTGCTAAAATTATTATTATTAGATTAATATCAAGTAAGTGTTTACTGATCCCAACAAAAACCATTGGTATAAGTTTGTTTTACACACCTCTTGGGTCATTGCTCATTCGTCAATTGCAATTTTTATTCAATTTCAACATGATGAGAACGGAATGTTAAGCTAAAACCATTGCATCAAAGTTATTATAACGTGCGTCAAAAATACCCTATGTATATATTTATATAAACCAATAAGCTCCAAATTTTGTGTTTAGTTCAACCTATTTTTACTTAAAATTTAAAATAACATTTATACAGAAATTTTACAAGCCTCAACATAAAAGCATGCACTTTCTGTCAGAAAATTTAACAAAAAAGAAGCTTGTTACATTGAAAGGAAATGTTATTTATTTTAGTTCAACAAGTACATAAAAGTACTTACGAATATTATGATGTTTTTCTTGTTAGGTAGTAGTTGATTCACTTTCAAATTGCAAAACATCAAATTAGATCAGATGGCATTGAGTTGTTCGGACACAATCGTTTATTTTTTAGTCTTAATTCGGATTTTCGGATATTTTCAAAGTTTATAATTCCACCAACTATTCTAACAGCTGAGTTCTGTATTTATAATTTCAATTTTAATTATTAGATACTTCAACAAACAGACAAAAATACGAAAACGTATTTTAATATTTCGCATTCTTTTTGAGTCAAAGGTACAAAGAGTGAACCTTAAAATTATAATTTCACCAATGCCATTTAAGTACCTTTATTTAATTATTTTATTCATTTAGCTTAATACAAATATTGTGAAGGCTAAATAAAAAAGGAAAAGTTTTCCTTTTCCATGATGAAGAGAAGTTCGAAAGTGGAAAATATGAACATTTAAAAGTCTCTCAAATAACAGTACTCACACTGAAAAAGTAAGCTTTAAGAATAGATTTCAATTGAATATATTTCAAAATTAAGAAGGTTAGGTTTCGTTACATTGCTCCTCCACGAGAGATACACTTAGGCCATAGGCCTCATTATGATACCATACATGGTTTTTAAACCCTTTCCCGCTGAAAATTTCATTTATCAGCTCCTTACATTTTTTAAAAGTACACCTCCTTCATGTATTTACCGTGCCCTGTACTAGCCCATCACAATCATTAGTTAGATTATTTTTTGCTGTGACAATGGAAATCGAACCTGCTATCCTACGCATTCCACGAATGGAATTTGATAGGTTCTAACAAACTGAGCTACAAGAAATGACGAAGTAAAGTCACTTGATTAAAGTTTAGAAATAATGTCATTCCAAAATCAATTTCTTGCTTCAGTAAAAAGTATAAAAAATATTTTTTGTAGTATCATTTATCATACTGCTTAAAGCATATCATAATTAACCAATTTTAATTCTCATAATTATTCGAAAGACGAAAGGTAAAATACAATAAGGATAAGAAATAGATTCCTTATAGCAAGAAAGGAACAACGAAGTACAAAAAAAAATTTAATGTACGTAATTAAATAAATTGCAGTCGTTATAATTTTATTGTTAGAATATCATCTTCGTTGAACATCCAGCAATAAATGCAATTCGTTGTATTTTACCATACAGAATTTTGGGCTGCTTTCTTCATTTAGCATAAATAAAACCACGGTTGAACACCATACATAGGATACATATATATATAAAGTTCTCGACCCGCGGCATAAACAAAGATGACTAATAAACGATATACACATGTATTAAAATGAGATAAATAACATCGTATTTGGGGTTGAGATATACATTTAAGTAAGTAAGGATTGTATATATAGGGTAGTATAAATATTGTCCGAGGAATAATACACGAAAATGATCTGAATCTGAGAAACTTTTTCAAAATAAATACACGGTTCTTAAAATATTCAAGACAATATATATTTTAAAGTTTGTCTTTCATGACAAACAAATACACCCATCGAACGTAAGCCTTACTTTAATACTCGACATTTTCCGGTTAACTTTTGGTGTTTACACTTTACTTATCAGTTAATGAGTTAATTAATTCTAGGAAGGAATTAATTGAGATGCGATTTTTATTAATAACTTTTCGATTTTCTAAACATCTCGTTTGTTCTTGTTAAGTCAAACTTCCAAAGTTACTTTATGGTAATCGAATTTTGAGAAATATATATTCCAGTCGGTAAAAATTTGTTACCAAAGAGCACAGAAGCATATTTCAGAAGCAAATTTTAATTTTAATAGATATTTAAAATATTGATAAGCATAGTTTTATAGAACCAATAATTGTTATTAGGTATCTCATATCTCAATACCAACAATGGAAATCTTGATTCACGTGTATTATATAAACAAATTTTGGAATACATTTCGACAATTGAGTTCACTTTGGTGTGATGAGGTAGAATCACTTAGCCTAGAGTGCTGTCGTTTGATCATTTGATGAGCATTATTCACTAGGATGAATGGAATTATAAAAAACTTTCAGGAACAATTCTATTTACAACTGGTTGAACCTATTTTTTTTTTGAATTAAGATAATAATTATAGATACAATTTTAAAACTAAAAAGAATAACTTAAAAGAAAAACTTTTAAACTTTTGCAACAGTTTACGTAGAACACAAAGTCCATTAGGAGATGCAAATCAGTTTTTTCTCTCCTGAACCAAAAAAAGGGGTGATTTAAGTTTGACCGCTACGTGTGTGTTTTTTTTTTCGTTTGAAAGGTAGTTTAATGGGGAGTGTTCTTAGCTATGTGTCAAGTGCGAGTTGACGGTTCCGTACCCGAAAAAACAAAAAAAGCCGATAATCTTCAAAATCGGATCAGTTTGGAGAAGGCTCTAAGGAAAAAGGTAATTTAAGGGAAAGTGTTCTAACATACGTTTCAAGTGCCAGCTTAGGGTTCCGTACCCGAATTTTTTTGTGGGGTTTTTTAAAATTTTGTAAATTGTAGTTCTACACAAATTATAAAGTTCTGACCTAACTTTTTGAATTATCTGTACAAAATATACGGAATTCTGGCGCGATTCTAAAAATTGGAATAAAAACAATATGTGTTATTCCTGTCCAGAGGACCTCACAAAATATTCACGCCTGTTTGATTATTCGTCCTGTACCTAGCAGATCAACTGCGTTGGAAGATAACTGTATTTATTTTAAAACATCCTATGTATGAAGCTATTTCGAATTGTATAGTGAATACAACGAAGAGAATGTATGTAGAAAGATTTATATTGGTGAAGTACATTATCTTGTAGTCTCAGTCGGCTAATTACTGATGATGATACCACATTAGCCTGCGGGCTGTCGAGCTTCTCTGATTCTATACTCCACTACTTATATTTCTATATATGTGTGTGGTGTAACTACACTCTTGATGGTGTTGGGTGCTTTTGTTGCCTCTTCTTTCGTTGGTGGTTCACATATAGATCGCAGTTTAAATCTACTATATGTTAACTCTTATTAGTGTTATATGTAGCGAGGAAGCGACTCTCATTGAGACCAATCTTTCTTATTTTCAGATGATGTAACTGAAATTATGTAATATAGAAAACACAATATACGTATTATGTTTTAGTAATGTTGTCTCATATTATATGCTAAAGCAATGAAAGAGTGGGGATGGGAATTTAATTAGGTATATGTATGGAAATTATTTCATATCCAAAAAATTCATAAAATTCAATATTCAATTGTAAAAAATGTTCCTCCTTACATATGCTTCTCAAATGCTGTGTGGTTTAACATAATCAGGTAACAGTACATAATGATTTAGGCTGCCAAGTAGTCATAGAATTAATTATACGTGCGAATAAATCATCGTGCCGTTTAAATTCAGCTAGGGCTGGCCGGTATATAAATTAAATACGATAATACTATACGAATGATCATTTATATCACGGTAAGAAATGCATGACGTTTATTACAATGCAGGTATGGTATATGGTGTTATTTACTATACACCATGGCGTACAATACTCTAAGGTGTTATTCACAATACTCTTTTGCAAATAACGCCATAGTATTGTAAATAACACCACAATGAATTGTAAATAACGCCATATACCCTACCAGCATTGTAATAAACAACATGTATTTCTTACCGTGTAAAATCACGTTATACGAAACTAATATTTGAATGATAATTCATACAATCACAAACCTAATCATTTAGATTTTCTTATCTCATCTTCTAAAATTCTACGAAACATTATAATCCGAATATATATCATATTTTACTCATTTGTTTTCGATCAGCAAAAACTATGAACAAATTGATGACAGAAGATTTTGTAAGATCAATACTGATTTCTTATTTTAGCTTTTTCAAACATATTTTCATTCAGAGCAAATTAGTACAATTCCTGCTTTTGTATAATGTTTTCTAATAAAATTATCTTAAATAGTCCCAGTTTCTTTTCCGTCATCCGCCAAACCTTGAATTTTCTTCTACGAACATACATGAGTATTAAAATCACACTTCTGTCAATAAGATTTTAAAAATATAATGATTAAAACTTGAAGAAGAAATTGTTGTTTGAACATATTAAAACATAAAATGGATTGGACTCAAATTTATGTGAAGAAACGTATATACGTAAATATATATTGCCCAATTAATACATATGTACATATATTGCTCATTTTTCCGTATCAAATAGTAGCTGTAAAAAAAACCAAAAAACAAGAAATATTCTAGCCAATGGATGTTTGAAGTAAAGACAAAAATGTTTATAATAAACATGAACTATTTGGTTGTGCTCTTGTGGGTAGGAACCTAGGTATCAAATACTAGAAGGCAAAAGGCGCTTGCTAACAAAGAGAACAAAGTAAAACTCTGCTACTAAACTCGTTATAATGAATTTTATATACCTATATACTACTATATTTATTATAATAAAACATATTATAAATATTATACACCACCTACGACATAATACAGAATGGAGCACTTCGTCGACCACTTTAAAACCGTAATAAGCGAATTAATACATTTCAAAAAAAAAAAAAAAAAAAAATTAAAGAAGAATTCACGTCTTCTTTTCACCAGGTTACTACGTGAAAAGTCCAAGATTTCTGAACATAGTACGGCGACCGAGTAACTAAGTATTCTATTTAGTTTTTAATACATTTTATACGTGTATCATAATGAATTTAACTAGGAGCTTACATAAATTAAAAGGTGGTAGGGAGCAACGATTAAATGTTAACATAGTAAATTTCCTTCTAAGTGAGGGAACTTTCTCATTTAGAACTACGAAAAAAAGCACTTTTTAATTACAAAAAAAAAGAAGAATAAAAAACTAATATATATATATATTAAAATTAACCCTTTTGAATTTGTACATTTATAGCAGTCTAAAATTTATTATGGCACTTTTGGTTTACTTTTATCGCTGCAGAGAGGGTCTTCCCAAAACCTAAACCTTTTAAAGGTCAATTTTTATTATTTTTATAGTTTTTATGCACGTTTTTCTAAAAGTACATCATATTTTGCGAAAAAGTTAACCCTATACGAAACAAGGAGGGGTGCCTTTTAACTTTCTCCAGGTAAATTTCTTAGTTTTTATTATAACGAATCAAAAACTTTTTAGTTTTAAGTGATCTGCTGCGTAGACTACGAGGAAAACGTAATACCAGTTCTCAAACACGTATACAGCTATATTTTTTTTCCATTTCTTTCATGATTTTAAATAACGTTTTTAAATAAAATATGAGAAAGAAAATTTAAAATGAGAAAGTCTCCTTAAATGACAAACTTGAGTATCGTTAAATATTGAGCATAATATTTTATACCGCCAGGACACGCTCGAAAAAATGACAGCAGAACCATTACAGGAAGGGTTAAAGAGGATAAAAATAAAAGAACAGCTTCAAGTAATTAAAAAAAGATTCTATTTTTTGACTTTTTTCCCAGTTGTATAGTTAACAACTATATCAACATGTCAGCCACCAAACGGTTAGAATTTTTGTACAAGTATGCATGTCAAACACCTAACTATACATTTAGGCAAATTATTTTAAAAATTGAGAGTTTTTGTCATTTTTATCAAAAGTCTCTAATAGGGCCAATGTAAATGAGCCAAATTCATTTATTTATGAACGAAAAATCAGTTAATTCTGTAGAAAAAATTTTTAAATTTCAGTAGGTACATAAGGTTTTTTCTAAAAACTATAACAATATTATAAAAAAATTTTATGCGTGACTTTCTGTGGCATAATAATATCAAGCAAACAATTCATTGTTTGACATTTTGTGGTAGTGTTACTCTTCTAGATATTGGATTTACCGTCAAACCGCATACACTAGCACAATATAGAAATCAGTATTAATATTCAGCTTAGGGTTTTTAGAATATATAATATTGGATATAATATTTTCTATTGATATAGGACCTCTATAGTTAGACTATTTTATTTATTATTCATATTATTAAATAATAGTTTGCCATTTCTACCACTCGATTATGGCACATCATCAACAGTTGAAAAACTAGATAAATTATATGAATTAGACAATAGACTAAAAATTTAAATGCAGATTTCTACATAAACAATTTGCCGAAATTTTACTCGTTTCTATCAAAATTTTAGTAAAGTGTGTATACTATTTTGACAGTGTGCAATGATTCGAATGTGTTTATCATTCGAAGAACCAGAAACATGCTTTTGTCTTTATTGTTTTATTAAGTCTCGGTGTCGGCTCAAAAATGAAAATAAGCTTTGCCAGTAGTGAAAATAAGTACCAACATTTTTTAAATCTAAAATAATTTTTTTACCCTGTTTCTATGAAATATATATCAAGGTATACTAATTTTAGTCTCACGTTGAGAAATATTTATTATAAAATTAACTAATTAGTCCATTTTCGTTGAGATCTTAAATGAGCAACATCGGCCCTCTTAGATATAGACCAAAAATTTAATGGAAAAAATGTTCCCTACAAAAAATTAATAACTTTTATTTAAAACATTTTTTTCGTAATTATTTTCCCGGGAGGGAGCAAATTTGGGCAAAATTTGGTGTCCATTTTTTCGCAAACGATAAAAGATAGGGAGTTGAAAATTTAAAAGTAGTTTCAATTAGAAAGGTAATTTCTAAAAGAAACTTTTGAAAAACTAAAAAAAAGTTCTTTAGAAAATACTTCAAAAAATTTCCGAAATTCTTAAAGTTAGAATAATGGAAATCGAAAGGCCGCCATAATTGTATTGGTTTGTTTAAACTTTTTTTAAATTAATTAAAAATAATGCAAGCACTGGCATTCAACATTGTCCATACATAATATTTCAACAGTTAACTAAGTCAATTGTATTTTCACTTTTCTTTTTTTTCACGTTTTGTTTCTTTTCCCGATTTTTAAATCATAAATATGAGGAATGAATCCACCCGTGAGTAAATGGTGAAACCTTTGGGGGCATGTTTTCACTTATTTAATCCGTTTCAATTCAATTTTTAAATATTTTCTTAGTCTTGAAAATTAATATATTCATTTGGATTACTTTTTTTGAGCCAAATTTATTTCACTTACTGACTAGAAATGGTTCCAATACGTATTACAATAATGGTGTCTCTAACCTGAAACAAATAAAAACAAAAATTATTAGCAAGTGTAGCAAACAAAATAAAAAATAATTGTTACATAAAAAAAAAAAATAAATAGTACGAAAGCTGATCATAGTAAATCGTTTCTACTAACTTGTTACAGTGGTTACAGAACCTACAAGTGCAAAAGGTTTTCTAACCAAGAAGGGAACAAAATCCGAAGAAAATATTTTTGGAAAATTATTTCATAATATTTTATTTATCTCTACTTTTTAGAATAATCTACGAAAAGAAAGAATTTAAAATTTTTTTCGAGATATTTCGAAGCGTTGTACAACACAAGAATGACGTGCTTATTTTAAAAACAAGGAATATTCTTTTATTGAAAAGTGTCCAATATTAACTTCAGCTCAAAGAATGCTAAACATTAACGTTAAATTTACTGACAGCCATAGGTAGTGTGGATACGATTGCAAAATATGTACTTTAAGATCTCGCTTATTTTTAAACCTAAGAAATTCATTCCTCTGCTTAAAAATATGATTTAAGAGACAAACCAAAGAGGACTTTGTACATTCCGGCTCTTGGACCATCACTGTTACTATCTACAAAACATATTTTCTACGTACTAAAATTATATATATTTAGAATCGAATCTATTTATCGAAGTTTAGAATATTCTATATTTATATAATAGTGACATAAACGTACTAGAAAGTTGAACAACAACCTGAAGTTGTAAACGTGACTGAGTGCATTACTAAAACTTGATGACACATTATATGAATACACCATACACTCTACCAATTGTTTCATAACAAAACTTTGTATAGGTAGAAACCTCCTAAAGGATGATCGGGTATGATTAATACATTTTGAAGTTGAAACAAAAACGAAAAGGCGTTAGATTTCAATACGGTTTTTTTAATTTAAATTAGCCAATATACCATTACATTTATATAAAATTGATTTTAGGCTATTCTCATGTTCAAATATACAGATCAAATTGAACTTCTATATCACAAACACATTAGAAAAAATAGATCGGATAATATTTCTGTAATAGTGTCCCATTTTTGAACGCAAGGGCTAAAAACTTCAGAGCCCAACCAACTCCTCTATAGTCGACAAACTCCACTCAAACAACTCGTAATTACAACAATACTCCGGGCCTATAAAATTTTCGATTTATTTTTTCGGGGTCTATTTTTCCTAAGCACACACCATATTTTTAATTTTTGTAGATATCAGCGCTATTCATCAACTGTGGGCTTATCGAATTATTTCATGCAAAAATCGTTAAACTCAATTTTGATTAAAAGGCCTCGTGATTCAGCAAAATTATTTCTTTAAAATTAAGAATACTGTTCACTATTCATATATACTATTCATATCATCAAAAATTTACAGTTTGACAGGGTTTCGTGGCTTGGAATTTGCATGGAATCTTTTTTATTTAACTAAAGATGGTATAAATTTCGATTTTTGCCCCAATTTCCTAGATCAGTTTTTTGTATTTTATAAATACGTATTTCGACTACCAAGTAGTCATCATCAGTAAGAATTAGCTAGTCATGGTTATTCTTATTATGAATGTTACTCTTTGCTAACTTGGTGGCGGACTGCAACAAATTAGCAAAGAGTAACATTTATAATAAGAATAACCACGACTAGATAATTCTTAGTGATGATGACTACTTGGTAGTCGAAATACGCATTTATAAAATACAAAAAACTGATCTAGGAAATTGGAGCAAAAATCGAAATTTATTTCGAAATATCTAAGAGTTCTCATTTATTATCTTCGATAATATTTATAATAAAGATGGTATGTATGATCCAACAACTAAATTTAGAAATTATTCATATTAAATTATCTCATACCGTTTTACTTCTTATTTCAAAAATGTATAAATCCAATTTGATCATCCTATACATGAGGTATAACCGACTACATGTGTATTCTAATAATATATTTGTGGATGTATTCCAGCCAGGTCTACAACCGAAATAATTGTTTAAATATTGTATATATAATATTATAAAATAATTATAACAATTCATTTATTCAACACCTAATAATTAATGCCGAAATCAATAAATTTTTAATGAATACGTCAACTAATTTTTCTTGATAACAATACATGGAATTTAAAATGTTGGTAAATTTCTAGTTTTCTTAAGGAGCAGACATACATCTTTGTGTGAAAAATTAGAATATCTTTGTGTAATACTTGATATTTTGATAATAATTTTTTGTTCTCTACACTTGCCTAGAAAATTTGGACTTTTCGAGATGCTATTTTTGGAATAGGTTTAAAATAAAGTCTTTGTCAGACCTTTTTTATAAAATATTTAGTTCTCGATAACACTCAGTTAAAAAACCATACCAAAAATTTTGATTTAACTCTTTCCAGGAACCGAAAACCGAATATTAAACTGAAATTCCAAGCCAAGTGTAGGTAAAAAAATAAAAAGTATCGGCTTATCTCCATGTATCAACCTACCGTTAGAAAGTTTACACAAGGAAGACAATCGAATAATTAGCATTTTTGCACAAGGATGCATGTTAGCGTCTTACTGTTGATCGGTGGCTTTTCCAGTATTTCCTTTCAAACAAATAAAATATATAAAAACCAATTTTTTTTTATTTTATAACTAGCAGAAACTCATCCGCTTTGCTGGGCAATTTCAACTTCAAAAACAAAAACAACCTTGCTATAGTCCATATTTTCCTTGACATCACTTATCCTTCCTTTTAATCACAATTTAATGATTTTTAATTTTTTGGTGCGGACCCTTATTTTAAAAATAAAATCTAGCCCATGATACTCGCTGAATGAATGTATCAAGTATTAAATTAAGTTAAGTATTTAATTCAAAAATCATGAATAGCAACTTCGTTGCAAATCACCTGCAAAATAACTTTCTACCACTAATCCCGTTTGGCGATGAATATCAATAAAATAAGAAACACGTCTTCCATCAGTGAATGTTTATGCAGAATTTAAATAGATTGGACCAAGGAATCACGTTGTCCCATACAAATTTGCCCCCGTTTTTCATCCTCTTAGGGATAAAATTTTAGAAAATCATTTCTTATCTAATTCCTACGTCATGCAAGAAACATACTCTCCAAGTTTTAGCTCTATACGATCAGCGACATGGGCTGTGCCTTGAACCGTCAGCCATTCAAAACAAAGCATTTTATATGTATAAATTTTAAAACGAACAAACAAACAAACAAACATCCTTACTTTCACATTTATAATATATAGGGATGGGAATATCAATTATGTATGTGTGACATGGCGGGATATGTATGTGTAATGTGACAGTGCAATCAACAGTGCTATACATGGTATTGCAACAATTAACTCAGTCAATTGTTTGTTTTCACTTGTTTATTTTATAAGTATAGTTTTCCATATTTCACCTAACAACAATCATTATAGAAATTGTACCGTAATGTTTCTAATAGTAATATAAATATGTCTCCAAACACCATCCAAATTTATGGTTATAACACAATTAATATTTAAACATTTTAATCATTTCAATAAAATACAAATTTCATATTGAAAATCAAACCAATTTTAAGCTTATTAGTCTATATTTGTTGTTATTCATTAATCGATAAAATTTGAATATTTCGTTTATTATTATAATATAATAATAAAATTCTAAGAGTCTTGGTCACCGCTAACGATGTTGAAAAATGATAATCAAATGATATTAAATAAACTTAAATTGATTGTTCTTTCACAGAAACATAACTTTTTACGATTTTACAGTTTATTTACAAAATTTACCAAACGTATTATGGAAAAATAAAAATACAACAAATAGCTTGGCTCAATTAAGGATCATATGTGTATAGGATAAAGTTTTTAGGAAATTTGAATAGTTATATTAAAATAAAGGCTTCAAAAGATAAATAAATCTATTGCTATTTGCCATTATTACTATATTACTATGCCATATATTACTATGCCATTTGATTTAAACTTGGAGAAAATACAAAGTTTGCAGGTATTTCTAGCTATTCTGACTGCAAAACCCAGCGGGTTCACGCTTACTTTTTTTCCTATAAATAAATCGGCTAAATCTAGTTCGGATGTATGTAGAGTGGGTGAGAAAAAATTCTACATATTTTTTATTGTCGTTTAGCAAGACATAACATGCAAATTTGGAGCCAGATAATTACGTGTACACATTCTCTCATTATAAACAAAAGAAGGTAGAGAAAATACCTTACTAATTTAATAGTACATAAGATTTAAGGTACACATACTCTCAAAGTATTTATTTTCCAGGTTATGTTTTAGTAGTTTGTATATATTGTATCAATTAAATACCGTATTGTTCGGTAATTACGTAAAATTATCTGAGACCATTTGAGAAAATGGTTTCCTATACATATAACAAGAGCTAAGTTATAAATATAATGACAATATCATAGTTAAAACTTAGATAACAAAACGGACAATACCGTTCTCTTTCCATAAACACACATATTAAAATATACATATTAGAGAACACCTGGTGGCCTGTAACATCTTCGCCAAGTCATATGTGATTATGGGGGAAGGGTTCAAAACAAAACAAATCGTCTTTAATAATAAGTGATGCTGTTGCGATGATGCTCTTTATAGAAACTTGTATAGTTTCAATATGTTCTGTAGAGGTACCTTTAAACCCAATATTAATATTTGTCTAACTAATTATAAGTGTGTCGTATTAATAAAATGGTATCGTATATCATCATATTTTGTTATGTCTAATTTTATCTGTAAACATATTCAACCTAGTCAGGGAGTATGAATAGACCTGGCTTTTACCGAAGGACTATGTTTATAATATATGAGAGACATTTGTGGACTTATTCGTATAATTAAGATGGTAAGAAACCCAAATCCTATCTAGAAGGACTTGAAAGATGTTCTTAATAATAAATAAATGCTCTCGAAGCCAATGTTCATACGATAAAGAAACCCTATACTTCAGACTACAAAGAATTTTTTTCAACATTAAATTACAGGAGTTATTTTATTATTTAAATAGTTTCACTGTCACGTAGTGAATGTAAATGCACAAAATCCTTACAAAAAATGTTTAAATTAAATGTTTTAGGAAGTTTGTAGATTTAAAAGTTAAGTTATTATCATTTTCTTGTTTAAACAAGTATTAGAAGACATATCGGTCAAATAGTCAATAAGTAAATCGTCATAGTCGTATAAGTCATAAACGGTTAGTGATACAAAAAAAAGTAGTTTACCAAAAAAGTTGGGTTATATAATTATCTACAGTAAAAGTTAGTACCATTTTTCGTTTAAAGTGCACGGTTATGGAGATATAGCTTAAAATGGTTTTCCTTAAAATGAAGGCACTTCCCCCGTCTATTTTTGTAGGATTTTTTGTAAACTAAAAACATTTACATTCGATATGTGATACTGGAATTATTCAGTACGTGATACTATTCAAATAATAAAATAATTCCTGTTATTTAGTGCATTATGAACAAGAGAAAAAAAATTAAAATAACTATTCCAATCTACTTTCGATCATGGTTATACCAGTTTCTTTAAAGAGTTCATTCTTCTAACATTGTAAGCTCACATAAAAAAATTTTGAGAACTTGTGAACTTGATGAGTAGAAGTCAATAAGAAAAGGCTGCAACTTTGTTAATTAAGTTTTATTAAATTTTGTTTATCGTTGACTCCAAAGCGAATGGCCATCGAATATTGAACTGAAAATAATTGCTTCTGGTTAAAGTATTCTCCCTTTTTTTAACGAAAAGTCTGTGATATTTATCAAATTCAAATTTAAGTACACGAGAATCTCACGTGGTCACAGATATATTTACTCAAATTTCTATACTTATAAGACCAAATGACCAGCCTTCCAATATTATACGTTTATTGGAATTTGGAAGAACTTATTTGTATATTAAAATATATTTAAATTACAACAAACCCAAAGTATTTGGTTTGAACTATAATCATATTATAAAATAGACGTATATAGAAAGCCATATGCATAATATCTTAAGACAAAAGCTCAATTGTTTGACCCACCAACAAATAATAACGGCAATACTTATCTGACAAATAATTATTATTTATAGAAGAACCTAAGATTATAATTATTACTTATAAGTTTCTGTACAATATGTTTAAGAAATTTATTTTATGAAATCTGATTAGGTCCATGAAGCTACATGTAAAATACAAAACAAAATAAACTCGTCTTACCTCTGTGAAAATAATGTCGATTCTTGAAGTTCGAAAGTAAAAAATCATTTCTGAAAATGTAACTACAGTGGTATATAGTTTAACGATGTTTATATCTATCCAAGAAAAACACTCTTCATAATAGCATACGAAATAAACATGCTTGAAATTTCGTCATTTTATCGTTTCGATATGAATAGGATAATTTATTTAACCGAAAATTTTTATTCTGACGATCAATATAATAAATATAATAGCTTTTTTAGACTCAACGTCATATATTTTAATTAAAAATAAAAAAATACATTATGAGTGTGTTTTATAAAAAATTAAGGCTTCTTAAATCAAAAAGGATAGAAAGAAAATCAGCCATAAAATCGTATTATTTCCGGGTACTGAGAAGACGGATATATTGTATACAAACTAATTGTAAATATTAAATAACACTAAAATATTTTACTTTATTTTTAAAAATAAAGTGTTGAAATGAAATGTTGAAAAAAAATATATTTACTACAAGCCTCCTCAAAATTTAGAGCTTTGAGTTTCAAAACATGTATATATGAATTTCTTTTCTATGGACGTAAATATATTATAGAAAACTCCATTTTTCTTAAATCATACTAGTTACCAGCTGCCAATAACTTTATGGGCACTTGATTAAAAAGTTTTGCGGCAAAGAAATGGAATCATAATGTTTATACCATTTGACGGTAATGCTTGATATTGTATTGCATTACAATATTTACAGAGCTTTTTTTCAAAACTATGAAAAATAGAAGGTTGGAAATGCAAAAGCAGGATCGTAAAATTAATGACATCTTTTGCCAATCTGATTCAATAAATTAGGGCAGGTCAGGGAAGAAATTAAAATTTTTTTAAATTACGTTTAAATAGTTGTGACGGGCTGCTGTAGTGCATGGTATATGCATGAAGGAGGTGCACTAACCTTCTGAAATTGAGAAGCTGATAAATGAAATTATCAACGGAAAGGTGGTAAAACACATATATGGTATCACAATGGGCTCTATAGCCTAAGTGTGTCCTTCGTGGACAGCCAATATAACCTAACCTAACCTAACCTATCGTAAAGAAAATAGTTTTGTACTGGAATATTTTCAGGAAAAAATCATAAAGCCTACTTCCAAAAGAAAATCAACACCTCTGCAAGAAGAATTTTACACGCAATTTTCTGCTTTGTCTTGCTTTAAAATTTTGGGTGGACAAACCGTTACCAAACAAATGTCATCTGAATCTAGAGAACGTGTCAACTAGATTAGCTATAAAAACAAAGGCATTGATAGCCAGTGGGACAGGGAGTTAGGATAGTAAACGGATAAAATGTACAGTTAGATAAACTATGAAATATAAAAATTTTTAAAATGAAAATCAAATTCGAACGATTAGCAAAGGTGAAAAAACTTAGTAAAGGACTGGCATTTGGTTAAGGCGATGCTGCTGTATAAAACTATACAAAAATAAAGTTTTGCGAAATCGTTTTGTATGGTTTTTTACTATATGTTTACAGACGACATACGATAACATATTTTTATACGAATTGTATAATAATAAAAGATGTTATGGTCAGAAAAGTATAAAGGGTCGAATGCACATTGAAGTAAAAGGTTTTCGGTTGGGTTGGGTTGCACTACGAACTATAAATGTAATGTACATACATATACAGGACTTTTATACATAATATGTTGTAGTACGTATATAATACTACTTGGAGCTACATATACAAGAAATCTAAAAACTGGAATTTAGAACTCAAGTTTAATTTTTAAATTCAATAATATAATTTTCTTTAAATTGTAAAATGTCTCAAGAATATAAATTTGAACTCACAAATTGACCGAATAAATGAGCTATCAAATTCTGAATTTTGCGCAGGGTTTCAAAAATTATGCATTTGGTACATAATTCGCTACTGTTAGGCCCTGGTGTTCATATTGTTTGCATCTGAGGCTAATACCTTCGGAACAACTCCTTGTTTTGTAGCACGAACTCTACAAAGGCTTTGCCTCATATTAGCCTTTCGCAAGATATTTTCATCAGAAGCAGCTTGAAGTTCAGAAAAAATACAATTGGATGTTTAACGATGCTTGAGCTCCATTGCTTTATGATGTTTACAGACAGTTCCAGTGCTCACATAAGAGGCTTACATTGATCCTAATTGGCAAGTTAAAATATTCAGCTTTTTTTTTGTTTTTGTTTTTTTTTTTCTTGTTTTTTTTTCTCCAAGATTTACCAAATTCCTTCAAAATTAACTGAACCGTCTTTCACTAATATTTGAAAAAATCTTCTTGAAATTTGAATCCTTTTCTGTTTCGTATTTGTTTTATTTTTACAATGTTTGGACAACTATATTTTGAAACATTCAGTATTCGCTATGGTAAAACGACATTAACAATTTGTTGTTATAAACTTTGTATTCCGCCTCTGTTGTTGTTCATTGTAGTACGATGGTCACTTGAAAGGTTGTTTGTGTCTGTTTATGACCTCGTGGTACCTAATGGCCGAAGCGCAACCACATAGTGATCTATTCTTTAACCCCTTGACTGTGTTTTAAACCGTATATGTTTATTAATAGAAAATTTTATAGTTACAATTTTACAGGGTTATTTAAGGCATTTATCATCATCTTATCATTATAAATACTTTAATTGTAGGTGTAAATACGCACATCTAGAGGCCAATATTGCTTCATTCGAAAATATTCGAGACCAATATTCAGTAAATTTCTGAGATTTGCCTTTTCTCTCCTCACAAAGATTTAGTCAATATCTTATTTAGCTATAAATTTATTAGATCCACAAAAGTGAGTTATTTCAACCTTAAGACATGCAGAAAAAATTTTGTTCCGTTAACAAGAGATCTTTTTTACTCTTGCTCTCTAGATGAATTTGTTTTTGTTTTAAACATTGATATTCAAGCTACTACAGAGTATTTAGACAATCAACTCTGTTTATTGTTACATTCACTTATATAATGTTAAAAAGTTCTATTGGCGATTCACAGCTTGCATTTCTTTGGGAAATTGAAGTACGCAAATCTTGTTGACCGAATTATTAATCAATGTTTTGATAACACAAAATTGAACAACGCTAAGTTTAAAGAAATTTTTTATTTTTTTCTTCGGGGTTAAACCATTGTATTTAAAAGAGTATAAAATTTTTAATATCTGGCATAGGCATACATTTCCTATCCTCTAGGTCAGTTTGAACTTCGGTTGTGCACAAATCCTTAAAAATTTCAAAAATTCAAAAACAGGCTTGTATATAAAAGGAGTGGAGGTGTGAGGCAATCAACAGACCCAAAAGGCACTTCTTAAGTGTCCTCTGAACAAATTTATAATTTCATAATAAATTTACAACACTATCTAAATTTGAAGGGACTGTAGCGATGAACAAAGCCCTTACAAGTGAAATTTACAAAATTTTTCGATTACGCAACCCTGAACTTGCATTTGGAACATATCTAATAACATTTTTCATTAAATTACTTTTTTTAAAGCCTTTTATAAACTAAGCCGATTTAGGAAATCATAGTCAATTTTTTAGTTTTTTTTGGTACGGAACCCTAAACTCGCACTTCGAGTGAAAATCGGTTCATCCGTTTCATCAGTTCATCGGTTCATCGGTTCATCAGCGCTACGATGTCACAGGCAGACAGGCAGACAAACAAACACACATGGCTGTCAAACACCCCTTTTTTAAGTTCGGGGATTAAAAACGCCGAAAAATGTAGCTTTTCCTTGACAATCTGTTCAAATTGAACAGATTTTCTTGAAACATAAATAAAAAAAGCCTCGATTACGTCATCTTTTAAACACAAAAAACTGAATTATCCGTAACAAAAATAAATGTATCCGTTTGGAATCTACGATAACATCAGAAAGAAACACAGATACACCGATACATACGTTAAATTTATAACACCCCTCTTTTGTTGCACCGAGAGTTCATAATACCAACAAAATGAAATGATTTTAAACTATTTATAATTTACAAAATAAAAACAAGACCATGAATGAATGATAGGCTATGGAAGGCGTTAAGATATAAAATATATGGGCGGTAATTGTTGATGTATACGGACATTTTCTGGAAAAGATATGTATATACAGAGTACCGAGATACAGCGTCATGTCAAACGAAATACAGTAGTTGTATTAGTGTGTTGATGGTTGTTTACTGATTTCTAACTTTACTCTCAATCACAAAACTTTTACTAACTGAAAATACTATAACCAAGCAAACGAGCTAGCGAAGTATTCTACGAAGTACCTTATAAAGGGTTTTCCATTACGAATGATAGTACTTGATACTGAAATATTTGTGTGTGAGATACTAAAAAATATCCATTTTCTTTTTGTTTAAAGTTGTATTTTTTGGAAATTTTAGCGATGAATGATATAAGTCAATACTTTTAAAATATAATAGATTATCATATCGAAAATAAGGGAAGCATGGTATTCATACTGTTTTTCTGGCAACCTATTTTTTCTAGGGAAGGTTATAGATTGAAAGCTATCATTTCACGTGCCACTTATCCGATTACCTCATGGGACAAGTTAGCATACCAATTTTGCATTGAAAATTTCCCCTTCCGTTAATTTTGTCACCAGTCTCATTAGAAGCCATACCTGCTTCATTACTCTTTGTTTGAGCCGGTTACCGATGCCTGAATTTATATCATTCGTAATGGAAAACCTTCTATATTAACATTATATACATAGAATGTACTTATATTCGAACGATGTGCACCACCATCTCACCTAGGTCTTTTTAACTTTACATACTGTTTCAAAATGATGTGGCATTTTGTCAAGGTAAACCGAGAAAGTTTGATTTATTCGGAAAAATAACTTCAAAACGTCAAATCGATGTCTATATGAGCACTTTTTATTTTTTGTATTTTTTGGCAATCATATAAATGACTTTTTACTTTTCTAAAAATTTTTTTCTTGCGTATTGGTCTTGGAATTTTTTTCACTTGCATATGTGTAACAGCAAATTCAAAATACGACCCCAACTATACAAGTCAGAGTATTTAATTACAACAGTACCTCCCATGACTAATGTGTACGACAGCGAATCAGCAAATTCAAAATGTCTGAGATAAGATTCGTAAATTTGTGTTGGTTTCCATCACTACTTGCAATAATTTTTTCCAAAATAAGAATCCAAAACCAGAAAACTCATTCCCATTTGAGTATACATTATGTCTCTACTCACGTAGAGAAACCTTGAACTGATGTCATATGAACCAGGAAATTGATGTCAATCTATTTATAAAACTAGTTTAAGAAATCATTATAAAAACTACACAGTACCTGTAATTTGCTTTGATAAAACTGATTATAACAAAATCAACTCGACTTGGTTTGCATTATCTTACCTATCAGGTAAGTCTTTGATAAAGGCAATATAATATTTTCTTAAGTAATGAAAAGAGATCATTGTCTTGATTTGTGTTTTTCATTATTAACTAAATATCTTCAAATTAATGATTATTTGTTTCTTCATTTTATTATTCAGTTGATTATCACTGTATGAACTTTGGATCACTTTGTACAGATTTAACTGGAGCTGTACAAGTAATAACTATATACGGCAAGATGTAGTACCCAGAATAAAAATCTTAAAACCATTTTTTAAACATATTATTACGGTTGTTTATTTGAAACTTGATATCCTCCAAATTAAACTATTTGGAGGGTATTAGTTATATTTAAAAATGGAATATGGTATAACAACCTACTCACCCACAGCCAATGACTTACGTAGGTATTGATTTATAAAGTTTTATACAATTTTTAGATTGTAAATAAACAATTAGAAAAATAAATTTTTGAAATTTTTTTTACAAAAAAAATATATTTTTAGTTTATCGAAATTTGATCACATTGACAACCAGTATTCAGTCTACATGCATTATGATATTGTATCCTTATTTCAAAACAATAAACTCTAGGTACTACATCTTACCCTATGTATATATAGTATAAATGTACTATCAAACAGTTTTCGAGTTTCTGTCGAGCTGCAAACGAGTTGCAAAGTAAATATTCACTCTTTATGCACTCATTGAACAGCGAAACGTAAACTATTCTCTTCAAAATTATTACAGGTAGCAGCCAGCTAGGTAGTAGTTAAATAATGTTAGAATGAGAAAAGTGATTGTTTGTGATAAGTTACATGTTATTTCTAAAACTGTGAGACGTAAGTATGTCGTTTTGTCTATACTCCGACATCAGTTCTATCTTTAATCTGATCGAAATACTTAAACAATGTTTTTCAGAAGAATATGAATCAATGATAACGATTTGAAAATCTTAACTATACAACAATAAAAGCTCCATAAATATGACCTTTTAATTAACCGCTCTGTGTGATGTAATTGACTACCGTTTTCGAGATTATAACCCATACCTTCACAGTTCCCTTGAATGACTTAGCGCTGTTGTCAACTTTACTGATTGTCGTTCATTTGGATTAGCATTGTAAACTTTATTTGCCACCCCCTTACTTACCAAAACCAGAGAAAACACTGAAATCTTACATAAAAATCTGATTGGAATTTCGAGTGGTAGGTCGTAAAATAATAACATGTGAGTGTTTTTTCGATTATATGTAGAAAAAATCAGGGCAAAAATATGTTTAAATAATTTAAAAAATGGAATGACTGCCTTTGCTCTATATATCCTGTCGAAATCAAATAGTCATTTTGGAGACTACGGAAACATAATGACTTAAATTTAAGAAATATAGATTAATACATTGTTTTGTTATCAGATGCCCAACAATTAAGAAACAGGTAAGGTTTTTTCATTTGTTAATATTTTTAGTAAAAGACAGAGTGGCTATTCTTTCTTCCACGCACTTATCTGTGCCGATGATTGTGTGTATATGATTAAGTCTCCTACAAGTTATATTCTTCTTCTAACTTCTAATTTTATCACGATCTAGTACACAGATAAGAATTGCATAGAGGCTACAATCGTTGATAGATAAATTGATAATAAATAAGGTAAAATAAGAAATTGATTTAGTTGTGCCACATTCAGGATAAGAGATATTTGTTCATTTTAGTTTAAAGCTATGCCACTCATTGTATTTAATAGAATAGAATAACGCATACAGGCTGATTTTGACAATAAAAACTGGTTCGTATAATGATCAATAAAGTGTAGCTTTTATTTATACTGGAAGCAATTTTATTAAAAGTTTTTGCCAGGCCTCCTAACTGGGTATCATCTAATATCAATTAAACCTAAAACCACCCGAGCAGACAAAATAATAAGCTCCTTTAAAAAAAGGGACAAGCTAAAATTAAAATTTTTGCTTTACTACGTGGTTACAAGTTCATAACTTACAGCAGCCCAAAACCGAATATCTCGCTAAAGGATTTCCCACCCAAGTGTAGAGGATTTAAAAGTAACTTATTTCACATCCCCATAATCAGGCTGTAAAGGCTTTACAGGAAGGTTGCCTGTTCCTTAACTAAGTTTTGGAACTAAATTCCTTAGCGCGTGTTCGGTAGACGGGAGAGAAGACACTGACCTACCGACTGACATTTTTTTTTATTGAGTATTATCTTGAAATGTTAAGCCAAGAAGACTGTTCATGAAGCCTTTTCGAAACCCAATCGAGTCAATCGATTTTTTAATTCTAATTTGATTAATAACTCCCGATTCTGATTTTTGGTAACAAACTTCAGTTTATGATTAGTTTATATTTTTCTAATAACAAAATGTCTATTTTCATAACTTTATAAGCAAAAGGAACATAATTCTGTTTTCTTCTGTGATTATCAACTTTTTCCTCTGAATGTGTTTTTCTATCTTGATCCGATATTCTGACGTACTATTTTTAAAGTTTTTTTATTTTTCTCAAATATTCTTATGAAGTTTGATTTAAAATTTGACAAAATATTTGAAACCAATTAATTACTATTAATAACCTGAAAACGATTGAAGATTGTTTACATTTGAGCATTGAGGGAAGTAAATTAAAAAAAAAAAGGATCAAGTATAAAATCTATATTTTCGATAAATTTACATAAAATAAAATTTTAACCTTAATAGTTGCCAGAAAAGGCTTACAACAATCAGCTACTTTAACTATAAGCAACTTTTCTAAACATCCTGTTTGTATGTATATACCTGCCACAATAATAATCAGGTGTGACACCTCACCCTTCCAAATCACTTTATAATCAGAATATGGTTTGAGTTCACTCAAATGTGGTATTTAGAAAAGGTAGAAAATATCTCACTACGGTAGTGGTAGGTATTATTGTACATGTGGTATTTATAACAAATCCATGATTCGTTCATTTATTGTTAGCGTTAACGTTTGTATATAATCTGTTTCTCTACACATTGCAACAATTCGAAATGAAAGTGTCCAAAACAGATGTAGTTACGTGGTGGTAATACTACAAATACTAGAAAATTACGTTTGTGTGCTGTGTTATTATTTTATAGCTAAATGTTATCATATACAAGGTGAGGCAGACAGAACTGATCTCACCACCATTAATTACCACCTATAGCCCATTGCCTTCCATCTTGGTTCCGCATCACAGAAACATAAAATGTTACATCAGGTGAACTGTTTTCAATTATTCTGTAAATTTGACTTCATTCCGTGTCGAATGAAACCACATTCTAAAAGTATGCTCGATTTCGTGAAGTAATAATATTAATAATGGAATTTATCTTCCGTTTCTTTTGCCACGTCTATAACAGAAGCCAACCACCTCATTATTCTTTATTTATTTGGCAAACTACATCGAATGTACAATTAATTTTATGATGTGGGTGAAGTTGGTTACTTCGTTCTTATCCAAGTGACGACAGTGTGTTAAATTTGCCGCCCCATTAACTATTTTGTTCACACTACTTACCTAAGGACGTCTTACCTGACTCGGCTTCTGAGCTGGTTTCGTATAGATAAGTGCCAGTGAGTCAGTCAATTAATCTTCATAATGGTAGATATATTACCAATGCACTTCTTTGAAGGTTTGAATTCTCTGGAACCACCTACTATTTCCAGGCTCTAACCTAGACTATTAGTAATTTTGTAATTTAAAATGACCACCTCAATTTCTTGAGTACATAGAGTTATCTCTAAAGGGGATAATAAATCGATTAAGTCCTAGCGTTAAGTTCTTCAGTTCTTAGCGAATTTTACCGAATTTTTACAAGTAAATGTCTTAGCTTCTTATTAATAATGTGGGCAATATTGAAGTTCTTGAAATATTCATCCTTCTAAAAACGAAAAATTTGTGCAATTCGTAAAGCCTCCCTAGTCAAATATAATTTTGTGTAGAGTAACCATATATCATGTACCTTGACAAGCAAACAACGAAAGTCCTTGAAACTTTTTTCTGCGTGCACGCTATATACATAAATATGGTTAGTGATGAGGATTGGTGAGAGGGGAAGTATGTTGAATATAGAAGTAAATATAATCAGAGTTGTTAAAACTGCATTTCTAGACATAAATCTGTGTACACAGTAAAAATTGTGTTTTTAAATCGACAATACCGTTCCGAGGAAAAATGAAAGAACATATATTCATTATCAGATGACGCCCGGTTATCTTTTAGTCTAGTTTAGCACTCTTAATGAAGCTTAAAATATTTTATTTCTATCACGTCATATAGTCCTGAAAATTTCTTGAAAAGATCACTGAAAGATCACTCAAAAAAATAGCATTTCAAGCAAAATAAGGAAGCATATAAATTCAAAAACTTTACGAATTTTACTGTTTGATAATAACGACACATTGATATTGGTTTTTTTCGAATTTTGAAATAATTTCTTTTGCGAAGCTTTTAAAGATAGAAGGTTGTAAATTTTTTGTTGTGAATTTTTATTGTTGATTATTAGCAACTCGTGACCAATCTGTTAACATTAAATAGGTTTAAGTGGAGGTAGAATTGGTTCTGTGGAAAATATAATGACTCCGCTCTTATAATCATGAACTTTGTTTTTATAAGTCTACATTCTAGGTAAGGTTTGATTATATGTCCACGAGAGTCACATTTAGGTTATAAGGGCCATTGTGGTGCCATTTATGTGTTTTACCATTTTTTTCGCTGATAATTTTATTTATCAATTATTTTGATAAGCTGAGGTGATACTTGCACTACACCAACCTATCACAACCATTTATTAAATTACTTTTTTGTTACCATGGCGTCCGGCATTTTTATCGTTTTAGCCAACTGAGCTACCAGGGTTGACAAAAATTTAATGTTACTCGTGTGACGGTAATTGGCAGCATAATTTTTTTTAGAGTGATAAATTATAAATTTTAAACAAGTTTCACTATGCATGTGCTATAAATTGCACCTCTAGTTATTTTCCCCTGCTTCCTACAACTTTTGTTTTGTTAGTTTATTATTTACCTGTCAACTTCAAATTAATACATTTGTGGTAGGTATATGCATAATACCTTGGTGTATAGTATAAACCTACCTACCTGTATGCATTTGTACGTCTATTACCTACCATATTGATTGAGAAAGATTCATTAATAATTTTAAATTCTAAATTTAAGAACTCCCAAAAGATACATCAACTGGGTAAGTTTATAGTGGCTGTCTTAAGGTGGAGTACACTTAAATCATAGAACCCGTTGTGATACCGAAAAAAGGATGGCCCGGACTACTCATGTATCACTTCCACGGCCACTACTCATGAACCATTTTTAGAGGTTTTCAAAGAAAGAGAGAGAGATTTTCATTTCTCATGGGAAGGGCTGAGCAGACACAGAGAAGATGAAACCACGTTTCTTCCTCCTCCACAGTGTGGCAGCTCCTCCAATAGCCGTGATAAACTATCAGATCCAGCCGTTCAGCATCCAAACGTAATTTTTTCTTGCAAATTTATGTAGAATTGAAAGATTTATGGATAAAATTTCTGTAGCAAGTATTTTGGTTAAAAGCTCACAACATCGCAGGAAATTATCACAAAACTTAAACTTAAGCATGTTAATTATATGCAATCAATTTCAGTTTTTTTTCTTCTTTTTTTTTTGACAAAATAAAAATATTTAGACATAAATGTTTTAACTTAATCAAATGAAAATTTAAGGCGAAACTACCTTAAGAAAAATGAAAATTTATCAAATGAACTCTTCGACTAAACTTTATAAAAGCAGATATTGATTGAACCACAAAGTGCTTATAACTTAATAAACAAAATCACACTTTTTTTCTGTTGAAATATTGAAAACTTTTATGTAAATAATATTTTAAATAAAATTTTTAGGGAGATCTTGAATTGAATTGAATTTTCTTGGGTGAAAAAAAATTACATTCTTCTTTATACACATGTATGGATATGTGTTGCTACGTGAGTTGAACTTTAAGAATATATGTATGAATAAAGCGGACGTTGGCTACTGATATATTCATTCTCTCAAACAATATTATAATAATATATATACATACATACATTCTAGTCTTTGTCAAATATATGTTGAAGACATATATAGCATTTTCTTTACGTATATTTTCAATTTAAATATATGCAAATCAAGTTGATAGTATTTGCGTCCTATTGACTAGCCGTGCGCAAATTGTGAACTAACAATTTATTCAATTTGTTATATGTATGATGAAAAAGGTATTGTTACAATATAATATTGTAGTTACAAAATATATAACACACATGCTTAAATTTTACTAGCAAGATTATAACAAAATCATTTGGTTCGTTTGATTGGTAAATAAAAAAGCTAGCTAAATAAGATGAATAAAACACGTGGTGATGATTAATAGGCTTTTATATTGGCCTGTAAACATATTCAGGTGATCCAAGTTTAATATTAAAATAATGATAGCTTCACAATACTTTAGCAACTGTGAAATCGTTTTTTACTAGATTTTAAAAAGAGGTTAGTAAAAAATATTACCAAAGCGGCTGATTGGTAATTTTTAATTTGACACACAATAACCATGAGGCATTGCATAGCGCTAATAAATTGGAAATAAAGTCAATAGCGCAAATGATTTTTTCTCGGGGTTTGATGTGATGGCATATTAATCTATATATATATAAGAATGGCAGCTGACTGATTGATGAAATAGTCTTTGTATTTAAAATTGCAATTGCCCACCAAAGTGGGTGGATAACTGCTGTCTATATATATAAAAGAAGAAACTGACTGACTCGCGGCTCGATCAACGCACAGCTAAAACCCTTGGATATAGAAGCATGGAATTTGAACTAACGTTCCTTAAGCTACGTAAGTGTGCACTGAGAAAGGATTTTCGGAAATTCATCCCTCAGGGTCAATTAGAGACAAGTTAGAAATGTAAAAAATGATATGTGAGCATGGTTCAAATCAAAAGTTTCCAGTGATGCTATTTTCAAAAAATTCGTCCCTAAGGGGGTAAAATAGGGGGTGAAAGTTTAAATGAAACTATCTTATTTTTGAAGTTAGAAATGCAAAACTTGATATACAAGCTCATGGTTGGATACGGAAGTTTATTTTACTTTTTTCATAAAAATTCACTCTTTGTATGAAAATTCGTCATTTTTGAATTAACTACTTAACCGATTTTAAACATTATTTCACCTATAGAAAGTTACAATCTCAGACTACAGATTGCCCTACAAAACGGGCAAGTATCTGCTAGTATTACATATTTTCAATTTTACTAAAAACGTGTTTTGGCAATATTCACAAAATTTAACTTTTTATTCCTGAAGTTTAAGATCCTGTATCCAGAAACGGACATTTTCGCAGCTATAAGTGTAATGTGAATTACATATTTTTTTAACGTTATCTATCATTTGATGAAGTCCTACTGTTAAAGCTTTGAAGACCGTCTATAAATGAAATTTTTCAATTTACCTTCACTTCCGTTCCTTAACGTCATTTTAAAATGATTACTGACAGTAGTTAAGAACTATTAGTAATATAGGAGTAAAACTTAAATCTAGCTAGCAAGACTATAATACACACATATTTAAACTATGTGGCTATTGCACGTCTATTTGCCTTGGTAAAAGAATTTTATTTAGTTTATTTAAGTTTTACGGGGAGGATGGGAGCGCATATTCTTCATTCATCACGCCTCAAGGTTTTCATTCTTATTATATAAAATTGTGTTACCTGGAAGAAAATTTTTTCGAATATTGAATAGTGCAAAGGGCGCAGGTAAGTTGTAAAAGAAAATGTAACAGAAAATATGATTTTAAATAAGTTATTCAGTAAATTTTAAGAACAATCACTTGATGATATGATGATATTTATGCATATTCTAACACTGGGCATAAAATTTGTTAAACACTGGACATAAACTTTGTTAAAAACAAAATCATACAACGGAGTGTATGCTTTTGAAAATCTGTTCAACAAAAACCCATCAATTTTTCCCAAATTATTGTTTCATCATACAAAAGAGAAGTCTTGAGGAAATTGCATCCAAACAAAATTGGATTGGAAACATTGTTCTTGCAAATTTATGTAGAATCGAAAGATTTATGGATAAAATTTCTTTATGGATAAAGTATTTTGGTTAAAAGATCACAGCAACGCAGAAAATTAATATTGTGATTTTTGAGGCTAAAGAAAAACTATACTGAAATTTTGAATGATTCTAAAGTTCGGCAATTAACGCCAATTTTTCATCAGCTATTGGATAAAGTGAATTACGAAATAATAAGGATTACGAAATTCTGTCATTTGTACAACATCAGTAGCAACATTTTATTTCAGAAAATTCACTTAAAACTGAGCGCTATCACGAATATAATAAAAATTCAATTTTATGTAGGTACTAACACATAAAAAAGTTACGTGTTTTAAAAATAATAATTATGTAAATCAAATTACATAAAAACTTGTTAAAAGTAATCAAATAATGTAATTATAGATTTAATTGTATTTAAAAAGAATGTAAATGTATTCAAGGTTTTCTTTTTATTTGAAAATTGAGTGAAAATTATGTAAATGTAACAATAGTAAGTACACAATTTGTTGTAATTACTTGACATGAAGTTTTAAATATATATTTTCTGAACCAATTCCACTTTTATTAACTTACTAACTTACAAATTAGGTTTCGACTCGAAAATAAAAATAACAAGCCGTGGATAAAGTCTGGTGCGAACTTGAGGTCCACACAAATTACTTCAAAGCATAATAAATAGTTAAAATAAATTTCAAAAAATAAAAACTTGACAGACTCGTAACGATAGACTGAATATTATGAAATTCTTTTCAGATCATATTACCTCTTTAATACGTGTTGATTGACACCTCAACGAAGTCGACATCATGTTTTGCCTGCGCATTATCGAACAGATAATAATTTAAAAAAAAAAAAAACTCTCCTGGCTCGAAAAGACCCCCCGAATGTTATTACAATTCCTTTCGGCTCATTAAGCCGTTAGTACGCTTCGATTGACACCTCAACGAAGTCGATATCATATTTTATTCGCGAGATAGCGATCCGAATTTTACAAAATTCCTTTTTTATCATATTTCTGTAAATACGTTTGATTGTCATTTCAACGAAGTCGATATCACTTTTTGCTCGAACGATATGGATGACGAAAAAATGACCACGAACGTACATAACTTCACTCGTGTACGTATTTGCACCATAAAACATGAAACATAAAAATATGTTAAACATTTCAATTTCTAAAATCGTAGCCATTACAATATCTTCGAGCCGGGCTTGAACTAGCGATCTCTGGGTTACTATTCTTTTTAATGTCTTAAATCCACCGCTGTACTAACAGGGCTCCCGATTAAAAATAATATATTATCTTTACCTTCTTAGGTATCTATAATGTCTTAATTGCCATAAAATGAGAAGAATCGAACTTCTATTGTATTACCGCAACTTGTATAAGGTTTATATCCTCTCGTTGCAATAATAATTGAAAGTTGTAAGGCTCTGAAGCTTTTTTGAAATCGATTTCATAAAACATTTCCAGAATTTTCCAAAACGTATTCTTTTCGTACAAAACAATAATGTACAGGCGTATGCTTTTCGCTCAAAACAATACTGTACAGGCTGCCAAATTATTTATAACTTTTCAATCAATTTCGCAGTTTTTTACAACACTTTCTTACTTCAAGTGCAAGTTTAAGCAAGGGCTGAATAGAGTAGCTTAAAATATAGACTACGATTAAATTTCCTTTTAAACAAACAAACAAAAATAAAAATCGGTTCATTCGTTTTGGAGCTTTGATACCACAAATGAATAGATCAGACATGATTTTAAATCGGAGGTTTCTATAAAAATTTTTTAAAGATTATTTCCACTTTTCCTTAGAGAATTTTCACATTATCGTAGTGTTCTTTCATTTTTAATTTTGGAATTTTATACTACCACCATAAAACAAATTTTTGTTAATAAATTGTAAAAAATCTTTATAATCCCAAATGGCATGGCTCGATACATATTTTTATAACGCACTGTACGTTAAAGGAAAAAAATTACCTCAAAAGTAGTTAATAAAATGGTAATAAAATATTTGCTTGAAAGCATCTTAAGGAAGTTGTTACAAGATTTATATCTAAGATGTTGTTGTATCGTTAGGGGAGGGAAATATTTTAACTAATTCGTATAAATAAAGCATAAATCTAAAAATTTTGTGTGAATTCACGTGTGACCATATAAAAATATAGTTTATTTTTATATTAGCTATATATCATATTCGATGCTATTTTATTATTATTATTAATCGAATAGAAAGTGATGATTTTCTGCTCAAAAATCGAAATAAAAAGTTTTCTAACATTATTTTGTTTTTGGATTTTGAGACGCTTGTGGTAAATTTAAAATTGTTACAGTAATATTATATGAGAAATCGATTCCATTATATATTCAGCCAAATTTTACACAAAGTATGTTGTTTTTCGCTAAATGTTAATAAAAATTATTACAATTATTACAAGTACAAAAAATATTTTTGTAATAAGTATTTTTCACCTGCTTCTTTTCTATAAAAGAAAATTGAGTCTTAGGCAGATCAAAAATTTGGAATTGAAAAGAAAAATGATTAGTACTTCTAAATTTTACATCCACCTTAAAAATAAATATGTCGCTTCAAAAAAAACGATTAAACCATTTTTTTAAAACTAATTTTACCTAGATTAACACCATATTTTAATTTCATGTTCTTAAGAATATTGAGCCTACGGTCAAGCTACCTTTTGTTATTTACGCAATTTCGATAGATCCTTAAATGTATGCCCTAAACTAGAATTATCCTCTGACAAATAAGTTAACTACAGTTTACAAATCATTTCTAAGACTAATTTTCTTATCGTCAAACTTTTCATGACTGTAGAAAATAAATTGTAGGATAATTTAAAAATGATATATCTAAGAGAAACTGAAAATTATTGATCTGCCTCTGAAATGTAAAGCCCACAACGACTTGTTTTTATTATTATGATCTGCAAAATAAATAAGATAAACTTATTATTATTTACAAGAATTATTTATAGCTTCGGTAGGTTGGACTAATAGAATTTTCAAAAAACATTTGTGCAATACCCACCCCTTTGTGACAATGGTTAAATAAAATACCAGCACAATTGAAATTTTTCAAGAAATATAACTGAAAGCGTAAGTTATTTTAATACTATGTATATATAAAGGTTTTTTTTGTATTTCATCCAAACATTTATTTTTTATTCTCCGCTTACGAATCTGTGAAAGAGTCTATTGAAATTCATAATTTTTTTTTAGAGTTTGGGTTTTGCGTAAAATAAATGAAACAAACTTTCCGCATGCTGAATCTAACCGTTATCGTGAATGACAATGGACACGAATTTGAAATCAAATTCGAATTTTTTTCCCAACGAACTAATGTTCTCCTCTTTTAGTAAATAAAAAAAAATTATATACAAAAACACGTTTCGATTAGTGATTTTTCTCAATTAAATATTTCCACTTCAATCATGATTGCATATTTCAATATATTTTCAATGAAACATATTGTGATTTTTTTCGAAAATTAAATGAATAAATTAATAGCAGAAAGAAAGTTTCCCTCGAAATTATAACAGTAGTTTTTTTTAGGTGTAAAAACTTTTATCCAGCAAAGAATAGTAGCAAAGTTTATGAAACTATTTATGGTAAATAGTTTAAATCTGTTTGAAAAGTATTATAATTGTCACAGTTTGCCAAAACTCATGATAAAAGTTCTTAGACCTAAAAACTTGTGTTTTGTGTGTAGAAAATAACTATAGTTGTTTATATATAAATATACAGAGTGTAACAAATAAAAGGTTTCAAACCAGAAAACAGAACCAAAGAGTTTATACTATCTGATCGATTTGTGGCATCGTAGCTCCTAACCTAGTTTGATTTTTTGTTTTGCTTAAAAAGTAATTTTATCGAGGTCTGCTTATCCTTTCGAAGATTATGACCTCTTTTCTAGCAATTATTTCGAACGGAAATATAAACTCGCACCGAAATATAGCTAACACTCTCGATGCAATTACCTTTCAAACAATCAAATAAATCAAAATCGGTTCATTGAAGTTACGACGCCACAGACACACATATAGATACACAGATATATAGACATGCTACTTACTCTCTTAAGTTTGAAACAGTGAAAATAGTGACTATTCACTCTTTGTTAGTGACAAGTATACCACTGTTTCAAATAGTGGTATACTTCTCACTATCAAATAGTGAATAGTCACTACAAAATAGTGATTTTTTATGCTTTTCACTATTTCATTTTTTGAGAAAAAAACTTATAACACCTTCTAACCGCAGTTTCAAAAATAAGATGCATTCAAAATAAGTCTTTATGAACGATTTCGAGACTTTCAAATTTATAATTTTCTTACGTTTATTGTCATTTAATTTCGTTTATCGCATATATAGAGCCAGCCTTCTCGAGAAAAACTTTAAAAAAATGTTAAAAATGTATGACAATTGACAATTATGTTTTAGAAACTTAGTTCACGGTTAAGCGCCTCAATTTTCTTTATTATTAAGGAAAACTAACCTTGCCAATTTAAAAATATATAGTTGTTTGAACTCAATGTAAAGATACACTGTATGCTCATCATCGAATTTTCTTGGAAAGTATTCCCTTACGTAGAAAGAGGAAATAGAACGCTGTTAATGCAAAAATCTTCTGAACCAGCCAGTACGTGTTTGAATTTTAATATTGTATTGTAAGTTGATATTTAACATTCAAAACTTTACAATAATTCTGGGTATACTATAATTAGACATTTGAAACTTTTACTTACTACTTTGTTTCATTTCGTATACCTGATAAAAATTATTTTTTACTCATGCAGGATAAGTACTCTTTTTTTGCACTGTTATTCGTGTGATAATAGTATATTGCACTACAAGGGCTGGAAGGGCTCTCAAACTTTCTGAGTTTTACATTATTTTTCTTTATTTTGGCCAAAATTACGTCCTTGCTGCTGCTGTTGGAAGGCCAAAAGTCACACATTTATGCTTTGATACCTAAGCAAAAAGGTCGGACTTTCTGCCCTCCAACAAAAGCGTACGTACTTTTTCCCGTGAATAAGGAAAAGAGTTTCTTGCCACTCTGTTGTATCAAATTTGGTTGTCGCACTGAACTGTTAATTTATAGTAATAATTTAGCTTTTCTCCATTGAACGATGAACTTCTAACTCGCTTTTGCACAATTTATCGGACTAATTATATTATTTTGTTACTTTCTTTTCCCACTATCTGTGATATAACAAATTACAATCTGATAAAAAAAAGAAGATTAATTAAGATCACAACCTAGATAAGACCGTGTATAACCAAGACTCAACGAAAATCAGTTACAGCATAAAATGAACTTTTTATTTTTTGTTTGTTACTTTGTTTCCCCAATTTTGCTAAAACAAGACGAATCGCAGACGGGTAGAGATTCATTTTTCGCAAATGAAACTATACTAGGTTATGTTTGGCTTACTTAATATTGACTGTCTTAATGTTGACTGTATTGACTGTAACAGGGACACAGCTAGGTCATTAGGATCATTTTAATATCGACTTTTCGCTGATTATATCAGTTTGTACCTTATAGTTTGAAGGGCTGTCTATCCCAACGATATAAAAAATATGTTGTGCCGGAAAGAATAGAATCTGTTACTTAATAAAGCCATAAACTCCAAATAAAAAAGTCCTAATTTTTTCGACAGTTGAAAATTTTTCGCCCATTTTTTTTTTTTTTTTTTTTTTTTTTTTGAATGACTTGTGTTAACAAATATACCACAGATAAAAAGATGGAAAACATGATTATAACGGAATCTTTACTTTAGGCATTCATCAATTGTTTAATTTTAAAAATTCTACAACTTTTGTTGCAATCTAAGTTCCCCACGTACACCTGATTATAATTTCTATATAAATGTGCAAAAAGACTATATTCAAATAAAATAAAACATAAAATTAACGAAAAGAATTATTGAAGTGAATGAAATGCAATGCGTCAAATAATACTAATAATAGTAACCAATGTTTGTAATCATGTTTTTCGCCTAAAAACAAGTACGACATTGTTATATTATAATTCTATGTAGGTACCGGTATAATAAAAGAACATGAATATAACAACAAACTTGTGTCTCATTGTATATCTAACCAGATTTCATTTCCAATATGTCTCTTAAAATTTTCCCATTTTTACTATGAAAAAAAAACAACGCTTCCAGTTATTTGGCTAAGAAATGACAAAGGTTTGATAAGCCTAGAACTTATTTATTGGCCTTCGCTCAAGCTTGGATGAGGGCCGGCAAATCAAGCCTTCATAAGGAAGTCCTGGCTCAAGGTTGATTTATCAATCTTGAAAAAGGTTTAATTGGGAGCTGGCAAAGATTGCTGGTTGATTCCATCAAGCAAGGTATTGCTTTCTTGAATTGTACAAAAGAGAGCATTTTTGCTGTCTCTGACTAACAATTTACAACAGACTGATATTAAACAAGCTGTTTGAACTAAACTTTAGAAATATTACACATACAATAATTTTAGAAAAAATATAAACGTCTGTATCTTCTTTTACGCATGTAACAAAAAGTAATATTAGCAATGGAATGATTCCAGATTCTCCACTGCATCCGCATATTTATCCGATCAAATTAGATTTTAAAAAATGTGAGTAAAGGTATAAAAATCGCATCCCGCTGAAATATTTACGCAAAGGGGCTATGAGGACTTTAAGATTTCATATATGAGGGTGTTTTGATCAACTCTACCCAATTTCAGAGGGTTGCCAATTTTATACCTCAGCATGTATAAATTGATCGGATAATATAATTTTCTAACAATCAGTTCTATAGTTTTATCATGAATAAGAAGCAACAAGAGGAATACCACAAATGGGTCCCTAACACCTTGAATTAAAAGTTCTTTGTGTTGTGTTTATAGAAGAATCAGCAACCTAAAATAGATGCCAATTGTAAAATATTGATAGTAAGAGTAATAAGTGTGATGTGTCCATAGTTTGCTTATCAGGACATTTCTGCGACCCACATTGTCTCTACGTATTAAATATTATGTACAAGCTAGTAATATGTATCTCATTTCTATCCAACACCTTATCACACAACGGTGATGCTTACTTATACCCCACAATTCTCTACCTTCGATTTATACAAAAGTTACAACCTGCTACCAGCTAGCTTAACTGTTAGTAAAGGTATGTATGTATTGCTTGATATTTGTATAGGTGAAAAAAGATGGGTAGAATATAGGTGGTGGTATATAAGTACTTACTATGTCTCGACAACAAACTGTCACTTCTAATTAACAATTTTAACACCTGAAAATTGTTGTTTCCTTTTGAAATAAAAGGATATTTTATCACCGCGGGATACATTTTACTGTTCTCTAGGTTTTGAAATAAAATACAGAAAAGTATTATTTCATTATTAAATAATGTAGGTGTATACTGCCTATATTTGTTCCTGGAAGGATGTTAAAAATTCCATGGGCATTATGCAATCAACTATTTCCAATTATTTAGATGAATTATTTCATAACTTCATCGACTGTATGTCTAAATGAATTTAATTGTTTGAATGGTATAGATTTATGGTGTAAATTTCATCAGTTTGAGAGAAAAATGTATAATAGGTGAGAAATTACCTTTTTTCTGACATGAAAGCTATCTTGGGATACAAGAAAGCTATCTTGGGATACAAAATCCTTTAAAGATGCTTTTGCGAAGAGCACCAATGCTCTATATTTCTTGATTATCATATATTTTTAAGCCTACAATCTCCAATTAAAGTCTTCTGAAAACTTTTACATTCCCTATCAGTATATTTCGAAAAATACTCGAAAAATTTTACTTCCCTATCAGTATATACTCCTTCGATTTAATTTAGACATTCATGCATATGTCTAACTAGCAGTTACCCACCCGCTTCGCAGGGTTACAACAATTTTAAATATATACAAGTAGGTATACTCACTGTCAACACATTAGTAGGTTATAGGTTCACAAGTAGGTATACTCACTGGAATTTCATTAAACTTTCCTCCCGCATTTTACTCTCTTCATAGAATAACTTTTCACCCCCTATTTTACCCCCCTTGAAGTATCATTTTTTTTTTAAACAGTCATACTTTTGTTTTGAACTACAAGCTCATATATCAATTTTTATTTTTCTGCAAGATCGTCCAAGTTTCATACAAAGTTCAATCCTGATTTTAACCCTTTAGGAGATGAATTTCAAAAAACCCCTACACACTTGTTCACTTACGTCATTTACGCAACGTTTGTGCAAAATTCAATGCTTGTTCCAGCGATCTCAGCTGTGTGTTGATCGATCAGTTTGCCAGTCAGTCAGTTTCTTCTTTTGTATGTAATTAGAAGATTTTATAATACGGATTAAAAAATTTCCTGTAAATAAGTGTTCTCGTTTAGAAAGTGCAGTTAATTTCAGAATGGCCTTAGGCTGTAAATTAAATTAATTGAACAAAAATTTCTACCACCAATCAAAACTTTAAAATTGAGCTAAATTTAACCGAAAAAATCAGATGGAACCATCGAAACATCGTGACGGTCGAAACCAAACGTAAAATTTTCCGAATTAAACCTGCCAAGTGAATTCAGTGATAATATTTTTACCATTACTTACTATACTTATATATAAAGAATTCTTACTATACTTTTTTTTTTTTTGGTTAATTTTGTATTTTTATTTTTTTATTTTTTACTGATTTATATATATATATATATATATATATATATATATATATATATATATATATATATATATATATATATAATATATATATATATATATATATATATATATATATATATATATATATATTCAGTAAAAAATAAAAAAATAAAAATACAAAATTAACCAAAAAAAAAAAAACACAGTTATTCCAAATCTTTAAGTTTTCACATTTGACGACAGTCCCCTTGACTGACTATCATTTGTTAACTGTCAATAATTACTATATATTAAAATCGAGCTTTCTGTTGCCTTGAGAGTATCTATTCATTTTATTTGTTTTTTCCTTAGATATTTAATTAATTAAATAATTTCATCTTAATTAAACTTAAACCAATTGTTTTGAAAAAAATTTTTTGCTTGGAAATGTAAGAGATAATATTACAATACACAAGTTTGATTGTTTTTAATTATAATTTGAAAATGTTTTTTGCGTCTAGTTTTTCTTTTTAATATTAAAAAGTATTTCATTGTAATACTTTTTAAGTTATATTGTACTGTTCGAGCAATGCAATACAGGAAGCGTACATAATTTGAATTGTTTTGTTGAAAGGTGTGGTAACAGGAAATACGCGGCAATGTATTATAAGAGAATTACTTTTATATACATTGTTTCCAGTTGTTGTTGCTGTGTGAATAAAATGTTTTTACGTAGAAGTACAGTAAAACTTCACTTTCGAAGGGATGAACACAATTTTTTATTAACACTAAGCCAAAAATTTTTTAATAAAAGGCAAACTAAGACCCAATTTGAAAAAATTTTTGGATGATAAATAGAAAGTTGTTTTTTTAAAAACAACATAGTGCTTACATTTTACATAAAAATTAAATATAACGGACACTTATAAATTTTATCGGAAAACCCATTTAAAAGAGTTAGCTTTCAATCTTGTGTGAAATCTGTTTTCTTCACTGTGGAAAGATCCTCAAAATTGTGATAAAATGTTGAGTCAACATTAGTTCCGTTGCCTTAATATTACCATAGCTTTCGCGGCTTTAATATTGCCAGTGATGGAGCAAACTTAATTTTTGGAATACTGATGACGTCATAAACCTAAAAAATTCTAGTTTTTTGATAACAGAGACAAAATTTAATCCGATCTTATTGGATGATTTTTGAAACCCGCTAATTTGAAGCCTTTTATCGTTTTTCTGTTTGATGGCACCAGTTGTTAAGAAAACTCGCGAATGGTAACTTTTTTTTCCTAGTAATCTATGAATGAATCCAATAATTTACTCAATAAGAGTTCCAGTTATTTTTGAGTCTGATCCCAAAGACAACCACTATCCAGCATGGCCTGCGTCTGATGTAAAACGTTGCACTGTATTTATTCACATAACTTTTAAATATTCGGTATGTAGGTATTTATTATTCGAAGAATGAATGCAACCAGCTTCCAATGTTTTGTAATTGTGTCCAACAAGTATTACAATATATTAAAATAATGAACTAAACAAGTGAAGTCTCTTGTTCTTCTTCTTATATACCTACAATTCTTCCTTCACATACACAGAAAACAATACAACACCAAAGTCTTTGTTTCCTGGAATTGTGTGGAGCGTTAAGAAAACGCGTCCAAGCGTATGTACCAAGAGTATTTTCTGTTTTGATCCGTTGTTGTGAACAAAAACTTTACGTGTATATACAAAAAAAAAAACTCTTCATTTTTGTAAATGAATACAAAAATGTATCTTATATTGTTCTCTTTTAAAATAATTTTCTATTCAAAATACAAATTCTAATTTAAAATAATTAACTGTGTACCGAAAATTTTAAAGGGTACAATCTTGTACCATAGGTAAACATCTCCTTATCGGCTTCCCAAATATACTGCTACGTTTTATAAATTAGTGCGAACCCAGAGAAGGTCAACAACTTGCTGCCCTTGGCCGCTAGGACGTAAAATATTAAAAGTAATTATCTGGCGTGTTATTTCACTCCGACAAATCTTTCTTTAGGCTTCCTTCTTACTTATGGGGAAGTAGTATCTGAAATGTCAAGTAAATTTGTATACGATGAGTGTTATCCTGGTGCAATTGATTCCGTTGATAACTTACAAACTTTCTTTCAAACTCGTTTCATCGCAAAATTTTTCAGAATTTGGATCTACGTATTATTGTTCGAGTTATATCAGAAACCGTTATGAAACAAAATCTTTTTTTATTTTCTTAAAGTACAACTTATATACAATTTCAACCAATATATAAGAACCCTACCTCGGTACTTTTTACAGGTTTCCGTGCGATAAATAGCTTATTGTAGCGAAAGAAAAAATGTTTCGTACTCAGTAAGTAATTCGTTTTTGCACGGAAAATCGAGCATAAAGAAAGTATACCACATTACAAAATGAATACCATGTGCCTCTGCGCGGACTATCCAGTATTCCAAGAATACCACTCTAGTTGGCAATTTGAACTTCAAACGCAGTCAATACTTACATACTTATATTTAATCATTGTACCGTACCATAGTGCTCATTTTATACTATGAAGTGATTTGCACTTACTAGATAAAAAAATCACAAGATAAGTGCAAAATTATCACAAGAATGAGAAAATTTTAAGCAAACCCAACGTTCGAAATAATAGGAAACATTTGCTTTATATCGAATTTATTCGATATAATAATGAGTGTTAGTTACACTAGGTCTTCTTGATGATTATTTCATATATAAATAGTATTATAGGGTATAGATTGAGTGTTGGTAATCATGGTTGTTCGGCTAATTAGCAAAGTGTACACAATAGAATTGCTGACATATTGTATGTAAGTGTTGTAATGTATAGTTAGCTTACCTACCATCGTTAACGTAACCTAACGTGATTATATTATTTATGTATAGACTTTATTGAGGGATGTACATTCAAATTCATAAAAAAATGAACATATCAATAGTGATAAACCTATATGGCCCGTTTAATGATAGGTACTTGAAATAGAAAGGAAATCTCAAAAAGGCGCATGATAAATATAATAAGTAGACAGACAAATTTTTGAAATATAATGTTGATGTTGATGCGTAAGACTACACTAAATTGAAAATATACATCCAAAGAACTTTGCTTATCTCATTTTCATTTGCGTTAGAGCAAAGAAAATGCAACCATATATATTACAAATGGTAAAATTCTTCGCTTTACTCACAACTCTCTAAGTGAACATTGTTGACTTTTTTCCCAGTTTTCACAATTTTCTACGGAAGGTTATTTTGCTGTGGATATTGAAGGCCAATGTATGCACACTCACACAAAGTATTTTTGGAAATGTTCCTTAACGAGTGTTTGGCGGATGGGGGCTAGAAAAAAAAATAAAATACATAAATTATAGCGGGAAAAACTGGTGCGTCCCGGTTGTACCACGGAAATTTTCGCAATTTTTTATGTTTTTATTTCAATTTATGTTGCGATTTTTGTATAACAAAGATAATACGTGTATTTTCGAAAATCTCTTATGGTAGATCAGATAAAATTAGCCTATTGATAGTTTTATCTGAATTAATTTGAATCCACGTTGATTCTTCACTCGGTGGATTATACATAAATTAAGTGAAAACCCTTTTTTGTGGTTCTAAAATGCATTTCGAGGGCATATACAACTATACTTTTAATGGTAGACAAAATATAGACTTATTTTTCAATTCTTTGATTTAATTTGATTCTAGTTTATTGAACAGAACCCTACGAAAAAGACTATGCTGTTGAAAATCTCGATGTTGATGTAGAAACCTCTATATGAATTGTTTTATTATTAAATAAAATTCTATATCAGTGTCGTAACACCTCGTTAACAGATCATCGTTCAACTATGAACTATATACATGTTTGGTCATATTGTCATTTCTGGTTGCTTGTTAACGCCAGTTTCAATTTCTATTATATTATTATGAATTCTATATGACCTTTTCCCTTCTATGATATTATTTGCTGTAAATTATGTACAATGTGTCCAAATTACTGACATTTCAGTAGATAATTTATGAATTGATTTTGAAAATAAATCAATTCGAGCCCACATTTCAGCTTTTAATTTTGTATACTATTTTACAAAAATAAAAAAGTGGATCGAATTAAAATACATAATTCCATTTAAACGCTGCTTCAAATGACACAATATTGGACCTCATGATCGAGACTTAGTACCGCGCTATGAAGATTCTTAAGTTTATACCAACAGATTGCTATATGCTTTAGATGGTATATCTTAAGAAATGTCGCTTATCTTACAATTTTTAAAATAATTTAGACACTGTGTAGTACATAAATTATACGTTATTATTCAAGCAAGTATCCATTTTATTCGTGTACATATTATTATTTAGTACCTATTGTCTAAAATTTAGAAGCTTGCTAATTAATAATTAACACAAGCCTTTTGAATATAATACGATGCAGCTATGTAATTTTCTACTAAAATTTGTCATTATTTAATTATGATTTTTTCTCCAATTTTTTATTAAATATTAAATTGGAATTTATTTGTTAATATTCCACTCAAGAGGCCTCACTCAAATCATTGCGAGAATTAAAATAATATTTATTTCGATTTTCTATTAAAATTGTTTTATTTTTAGTATCTCTACCATTAAGGTTAAAAAAAAAACAAGTCGTTGTCATTACCATTTTCAAAATTTTCTTGATGACATACAATTTCTCAAATTTAAACTACTTAAAAGTGAATTAACTTTTTCATAGAAAACCAGCAAGTTTGCTAAACGGTATAGACTAAAATAATTAAAAAATTATTGAAAAATATGAGATACCTTATCTACGTTATAGCTAAAAACACTAGTTTACCAAAAATTTTTGTATTCCAGGTAGTAAAGACGACAAAGTATTAATTTTACTACGTATGTTTAGATAATTAGCGCATTTAAGCATTTATTATTCATTATAGTCTATATGCCACTCAGCAGTCCGGCACTGAATTAAAGATACAGCAAATCGAAAATCACGATCTAAACTTCCACGAGAAATAGAGAGAACTTTCCACTATATTAAACTACTTTTGAATTTCTAGAGATGTATTTATCAATTACAATTTACACCAAAACTATAAGTAATTATTAATAATAAATTATGTAAGAATAATTAGTGGATACATAATAATATAAAATGGATGATTGTTTTCTTGCAAATGACATGAACAACATTATGTTGTAAACAAATTTTATGTTAAACATTAAAGTTAAGTATGAAAATAAATACAAACATTAACTAACTTTATATTGTAACTATACTAACTAATAAAGATGATTGTAAATTTAATTGCCATGTAAACTCTTTAAGACATTTATTATTAAATGTCTGATGATGTCTTGTGGTACGTTAGTTCGTTATTTAAGTATTTTGTGATCGTTTAATTGCTTGTTAGCGTATTTTTAATATCATAAATTTTATTGAATAATCAAAGAAGTTTTCATAGCGGTGGGCTAGACCAATAGCAAAACCAAGATTCAAAGATCTTGGGTTATTATAATAGATCCTAGTCTTGCATTATATACATAGAATGGGAATTGCAGACAGAAATTGCAAGTGCCTCGTGATTTTCACTCAATAATAAATTCTGACTTGGTTACATATGCCTTTTAAATTTTTTTAAAACTTTGAAGGGATTCCCGTATTTGATTAAAACAAAGAAAAATTTAACCTACTCCTAAAAAGATTTTAATTTTTAAGAACCAAGAATACTAAGGACAAATTTCTAATTGTAAATTCGAATGAAATAAACCTGTGGGTTTGTTAAAATTTTATTTTTTGGTTTAAAAAAAAAAAAGAACGCGTTCTTAGTTTTGGCCTTGACCATCACTATTTCCTTCACTGTGTCATTGGAAATGGGTTTTTTTAAATGATGATTTATGAAGTATTAGCCATGTTTAAATTAATCCTTAATTTTTACTTAATGCGGAGATAAAGGATAGCGACCATTTCAGAAAATACCATACCTGCCATAAGAGAACCTTTTACGATGTCAGAAACTGTAGGCAGATAGAGAAAAACTTTAAAGCAGATAGTTGTTCCTCATAAAACCAGAGCTTTTTTTCGAAAAAGTATTTCAAAAGTTGACTTGATACCGTAAAAAAGGAAATGAAAAATCCATTATGATTAAAAACCACATTTTTTGTCGAGTGTATTTGATAGCCAAAATATGTTTCAAACAAAAGATATTTTAACTTTTAGATCATAAAAGTCCACGAAATCTCAATTTTATTAAAATAATTGCAGACATTTCAATTTTGCAATGGGCTCCAGATTTTTTTAGATGCTTAGCTTATTTTTTTAACTATTTTTTTTCTTCATTGACAATCGGTGGAAATTCTGTTTAGTGAAAGCGTGTACTTTATACGCTTTGCATTCACAACATATTTTTTATCGTTCCAAATTTGACTTGATATCTGCATCATAAGCATTTTTGATACATACACTGCAGAATAGTAAAACAAACATTAAATAGTTTTGAACTTATGGCCATTATATTGATAAGAAAAAAAAATTGTTAATAAAATATATTGAAAAGAATGTGATGTCATAAACATATTCTACACATACAAACAAATGCCACAATAGTGACGTCATTAAAATAATAATAATGTTTCTATTTCGAAGCGAACGAAAATAAAACAGCAAGAAAAAAACTGAAATGAAATGCACATAATATTATTATTTATAAAGTCTATGGTACGAAAAAAATTATACTACAAAAAAAAAAAACTTTTCTCTCTAGAATAATAAATAATTTCTTTACTACGATGTTCTTAAACTTTTTTTTAGTTATAAAACCACATTTCCGCATTTGACATCCTCTTAGTTTGTTAATGGTTTTTGTCACAGTGCTTTTTCCGGTGTATTTTTCAGAAAGTTATAAATAAGATTATACAATATTATTTTGGTTTGTTTTTTTTTTCTACCTCTATATTCGAACTATCTCAGAGTATGTAATTATCAATGTTAAGATTTCATCGAATGGTTACATTTCTAAATAGTAAAACCATTGGTTTTTGGGTATGTGAAAAAATAACAGATTTAAAAAAATAAAACTTTGCAACGCACGAGTTTTATAAGCTTACCAAATTTGATTCAAGAAAATCTTCAAAGACATTGCTAAATGCTCCCATACTTAAAATAATATGTAAATAAATAAATAAGGTAAGCTTTAAGCCTGAATAGGATGTAATTGGCCGTATAGCTTACATAAAATCAATGAACAATGAATTCTTTTTCGCGAATATTTAATCTAATCCAGAAGTCAATTCTACAATTGGCAACTTGTTCCATTATATTATGTGCCATTGTACTATTTGCTGTACTGTGTACACAGATGAGCAATATATGATAGTATTCGTAATAGCGTTGACAGATTAACTGCTTTCTAAAATATCGTGTTTTCTCTCATTTCGTTAGAAATATTTTAAGCTACACGATCCTTGAGAGTTATTTTTAAGCTTGAAATCTGAAAAAAATTGTATTATTAATAACTTGTGGTCACAAATAATGCGCTTACACTTCCACAAAGTGCGTGCTTACGCGTCACCACCATCATAGTTTTAATTCGAAATATTTAGCATACCATTTTATTGTTGGAACTATGTTCCTTATCGAAAGATATCGTTCTGATTTGTCTGGTTGGGGGATAAAACCAAAAAAGTGCAACAAAAAACAACGACACCAAAAACCGACATATTGGTTACCTAGGAAACGAAAACTTTTCATTTGATTCAGCTTGCCATCAATTTTGAGATAATGCAAAAATATTTTTATAACTGTCAATTTGTATTTTTTGTCAAAATATTATATTTTATCATTTATAAAAATTGAGTTGTGAAAGTTATCAGAAGTTAAAGATTACAAAGATAATTGAAACAAAGTACAATGAAATTCTGTTATGTCAATAAATCAAACCAAACGTAATGTACGCACATATTGGGTTGAATCATATTGGGTTAGAAGTATATCTTTTTTAATGCTGCAGTTAATTCATTCAGTAAAAACTAAAAGTAGCTAAAAAATTAAATTATTAAAAAAGAATTAAACAAGTATTTGACTTCTAAAATTAATACCTTTAATTTTCAGAAAATATCTTGTAGATAAAAAAAGTAAGAGCATTTAAAATGTACCAAGATACGAATGGAATTTAGTTCCTATCGGATGACGTGCGACATCTGTCATTCTTTTTTAACCAGGGGAAGTACCCGCTGTACTCTTTCGTGCTAGAATGTAAAAGCTAAATTTGCGAGATAGTATTTTCAACAGATTTTTAATAACTTAGCTTATGGCATTCTTAAGTATGAGTGAGATTTTGTAAGCGGTCCTGTCTTTATATAGATTTTACATTCTTTTGCCAGGGAATACAAGAGTTACTACCCAGGATGAATTTTCGTTGATTGTTTAGTCTACCTACTAAAAGCGTGTTATTCTATATCCAAAAGTGATACATATTAATGCGTTTTCTTTTATTATATTTGTGCAATAAATCACAATATAAATAAAATGACAAACTGCTCCTAATTAGTATCACAATTTTATTATTTATATAATATGAGAATTACTTTCTCATTTCGTATTATAATTTATTTTATATAAAATTATATAATTATGTATGTGGTGTTATATTATATTATGTGGTGTATAATACTATACAGAGTGTCCAAAAAAAACGTACATAAAATTATGAAGATTCAATGATGGATGACTAGCGCGACACAAATTTATTTGTTGACCGACTTCAAACAAAAAAGAAGGAAGTTATCAATTCAGCAGTATTTTTTTATGTGTGTTACCTCAGAGCTTTCGACTGGATGAACTGATTTTGATTATCTTTATCTATTTGTATTAAGGATACACGACAAGAGGACGGATAACTCAATATCACGCCAACCGATTTCGATGATTCCTTTTTCGTGAAAAATTAGTTAGTGTACTTCAGATTCACTAAAAATCACAAAATAAAAATAAAAACTTTTAACAAAAAGAAAATCGGCTTAAAAAAAAAAACTTTTCCAAAACAAATTAATATGCAAAAAGTGTAAAAAAAATAACGATAATATAATTTAGTTAAAAATATTTTATTTTTGAAGTCGATATCAGCTAATGTAGCAAACTGTTCTATCAGAGTTGTTTCCTTGGCTGACACCGACTCCAAAAATAGCAATAATTTAAACTACATTATATTTTTGTTTTTTTTTTTTTTACTTTTTGGTGCATATTAATTTGTTTTGGAAAAGACCTTCGTTTGAAGTCGGTTTTCTTTTTTTTTTTAAGTAATTTTTTGTGAGATAATTTTGAGCAAGAAGGAGCTATTAAAATATGCTTAAACACTATTCACTAGCTGGAAAAGAGAAATCACCCAAGACTTTCAAGCAAGCGGTTCTTTTCTGTGGTGGCATATCAAAATGACTATAGCAAAATATAAGCTATAATCAATGACTCAAAAGCAGTCAAAAAAATACAATGTTTTTCAATACTAAGTACTTTTGATAAAAGGCTGGGTTCTTCATTTTTTTCTCAACATATTTAATTGTGAAATTTTGTCGCATCATAATAATTCAAAGTGTTACACTCATAAAAAGAACCACGTTTTGTTTTTGGACACTTTATATACATATATTATAAAGTAAATTACATACAGTAGTAGGTGTTATGAGAGATTGTAATAATTATACTTAACGAAAATTGATGAACGTTTAACTTCCTACTTTTTCATCATCCTTCCCCAATATCTTTTGAATATTTTAATCATGTTAAATAGTCACTGACTAATTTTAATAAACAAATTATATTGTTCATAGACTGAAAAACCCATTGGAAAATTAACGGTAATGAAACAATCCTTTCACTCTTAAAGTAGGTTTTATTTGTATTACGAAATGATTCTCTTGCTTTGCACTCCGCTTTATTTAATGGAATCTTCTTTATATGAGTTCTTCTTTTCCAGACTCAATAAGATTTCTTGTCCAATTTACTTTTCATATTTTTATTTCTTAGTTTTCTGTTAATATAAATCAAACACCTGTTTACTTGAAATAATATTTTTTAAAGATTATTTCAAGCCACTTAATGTAACGAATACAGACTGCTTTTTTAACTTGACATATGCGTGCAACTTGAAATATAAGTTTAATCGGAGAAAATGTTTCAAAGGATAAATGTTAATTTCAAAGGCATACATCTTACATGGATATTGATTTCAATCTAAGTTTTCTGGTTCAATTAAAAACTCTCTCTAGTTCACATCTGGCGAACATTATATTAACTTTTTAAATTAGAAATTTTTCTGTTTTCTTCAATTAAAACAGGATTTTATTATGCCAGTTCTCGCTTATAAGTACCCATTATAAACATATTTAAATAAGAAACTTTAGGGATTATGGATTTAAGCAGGTACCTGTCCTTTTTTTATAGGAAAAAATATGAACATACCAACAATCACGTTGTCCATTCATATAAATTTAAATATTTTATGCGGTTTACCTACATTATACCTGTAATAACAATAGATTGTATTGTTCAATAAATATTGATGGAAGAATGAACAAAAAAAAAAAAAAATATATCTTTTTATTAATGACCACAATATCTTAAATATAATAATCATAATAATCCGTTCGTATGGTGGTTGTATTCACATTCAGTTAGTTTGTTTAGAATAAGGATTTGTTTCAGTTAATCCTTTATATGTATGTACAATGACTGCTACAATTTTCTACATACTAATCTTATACCATACCCAAAGCTCCCCCCGTCCCAGTTTTCATGATATAATTCGTGTGCATTATACATCATTACGGATGAAGAAAAAGTGGAAAAGAATGAGGAGGAAGCATATATTAATGGAGTTTGAAGCCGTAACTTTAAAAAGTAATAAAAATAAAAAATTTCACCTTCATTAGTCAAGTAAATTTCATAGTCAGATGAACGAATGTGGTGGAATTAAGTTCTCCATGGTCGATTTGGCATGGTTGGAAATCTTGGACAAAATCACAAAAAAATCCAAAACTCGTAGATAAGGTACTGATTTTTGTATTTTAAAATTTTAGTATCAGAGCTAGATTTTGATTGAATTTCTTTTCTTATTGCAATTTGGTAGGAATGAGGTGAGTTTGACGCCTGAGAGTGGTTTTGTTTAGATACAAATGTTACTATTGACCATTACCAAAAACACAGCTGCCGATTTAAAAAGAAAAATTAAGAAAATTGTCTTAAGACAATTTTTAATTGCAAAAAAATTTTACTGTTTCTAACACTGAGCTAGATATTATTCGAATAATAAGTAGTAAAGCTTATTTATATAATTATAGAGGGGATATGATTTAGTTTTATTATTAAAGAAAGTAATTTTAATATGCCAGAAAGAAATTAAGTTGCTAGCATGTATCTTGCGTTAATTAACGAAACCTCTCTCGGATTTAAGACGTATTTAGCTCTACTCTAAGGAAATAAATATCCGAAAAATAAACTCTCGAAAACGTTGCTCTCGTACCATTTTGACTGAATATTTCTTTCAGTGCATGGGAAACATTTAAACAGTTTTCATGGTAAAACCGTTCTCGCATTGGGAATAATTATTCCAACATCCATCAACAAATAATGCACTCTGATATAGTCAGCAACCAAAATTATCGACATTTCAGACTTTGTTGGCACTGTAGTAAAATAATTTTGAAATATATGGCCAATTGTTTAAATAACACAAAAATGTATTTTCTAATTTTCATTCAAAAATTGGGAAAAAATTAGAAAATTGAAACAAATTCAAATAACAAATATATTAATCATCTTCACGAATAAAACGAAATTTTTTTTCCAATTTCGTAAAATAATTTTCTTTGTTTTACTGAAAATCGTTAAATTGTATTTTGAAGTATACTCCGGTATAATATGATTTCAAAAAAACCGAAGCCCTGACCTCCGTTCTTTGATAATAGAAGTTTGACGTTAATTTACGATTATAAAAGTAAATAATCTCCCGTCTAATTGATTACAAAACTATTCGATATCCGTAAAGAACTTTATCGTTAAATCAAACAAACTAAAGTTAGAATTTTTTATAATATACTTACCATAACATGGTTTTTCAATTGTCTAATTTCCTTCCGAAAACATGTACTTGTAAACAATTTATTCATTTAAGAAAAATATGTGACGAATCAATTTTTCGAATTTTCTTTATCATGGACTACGTGTTATTTTAATGACAATATTTATTATGAAATTTAATGAAATGGATTTCACTCAGTTATGAAATAGTTTGACTTTTCTACTGCATATTAGTTAACGTTAAGATATTTCTACCTATATTTACGCAAACACATTTTCTGATATTTGTTTCACAGATATTTAAACAAGAACAATAAACAACAACAATATGGATAAAACATATTGTAAGATTGATGTTTTCTCAAGATATTGTTAATGATGGTGTCATATATTGTTAGTGCAGTGATATGACTTAACTGATTATGTGCTTGTGTATTCTATACTTGATTATTTATACTCATACTGTTCCAAAATTGCATTTAATAAACTATTTTGAATAATATTTTGACAGTCCGCAGAGCACTCCCCGGAAATACATTTTAGCCTTCAAATTATGGAATCCTATGGTAGAATCAAGAGACTTCGTAAAAAATAATTTTGCAATTAAATGGTAAATCTCGAGATCAAATTTTTGATTTCAGCTGTACCTCTGAGCCGGATTTTGGAGCTTTAGATGATCATTCGACGAAGAATTTAATATAAAATGAAATGACACTTTCCGTCGTACGAACCGTTTTCGAGCTACAAGCAAAAAACTAAAAAAAAATTCTTAATAATTAGACTTATGCAAAAGTTATGCACACCTCCTGGAATTGCGAAAAATTGGATTGGAAGCATTTTGGACTAAATGAAAGTAATTCGAAAATTTTTAATTTGATTGGTTAATAATCGTTGCTAACTAATAAAAATTAAAATGAGTCGCTAGAACAGATACACGAGTGAATAAGATCCAAAATAAAGTGAATTAATCCCAAAATAAATTTTTTTAGGTTCAAGATAGTATTATAGTATTAATTTGTTTCACCAATACGTATATTTAATAAAAGTATCTAGGCATATAATTTAATGACGATTATTGATCTCCGTAGCTGATATGCGGTTTTATCCGATATTTTTGTAGGGATTACATCCTTGTATGTTGCATGGGGATTCGGTAGAAAGGTTTTCATTTTCTTGATATTGTAATGACATTGCAATTGCGATTCTATCGAATGTATGTACATTCGATAGATACGACTTTGCTTTATAGACAAATATTACCTTAGCAACGCCTGTTGTTTGTACTCCACATAATTCCGGAATAAATTATCAAACATAGTTCTTTTGGTTTTATTTCGTATTTTAGATTTCATCATTTTCAAATGTAAGAGCAAGCTCTTACAATATAAACGGTTTTTCGAAATAACGAAGCATCCGTTATAACAAGTCTTGACTATACATTCTGAGATAGCTTTAGAACGGAATGCTGCTATTAAAAAAAGTACCGGCTTCAACTAACTTTTAATACCTTACATACAATTTATAGGTATGTGATACAAATAATGTTGTATTTGTATAGATGAACGCGTACATTAAAATAGCTTTAGTAAGTTCTGCACCTTTATACGGTGTATACTAAACATAACATACCTCTATATGTTATATTCATTATATCATACATACAAGACTATTCATCACATCCATACTATCTATCTATGTTATCTAATAATTACAAGGTCTATGAATAAAAAAATCGCGTTTGCTCAAAGATCTTGAAGAATCTGGATGACTATTGAATGCCTCAAATTTTCGTATTTTTTTATGATTTTTTTGTTTGCCTTTATTGGATTGAAAGAAAGTTATTGAAATTGTAGTATGCAATCTTAAAGGGCAAGGTTCTTTCAACTTTAAGTACCTTGTGTTGAAAAACGAGGTAGGTAAACTTATAAAAAACATATTTTTCAATTCGCTCGACAGTTTCAAACTTCCGGCCATTATTTTATGTATTACGTTATCGTTGAGTACTTCAGTGTTCTTCACCTCCTCCACTTAGGCATCAGTCTAATAAATCGTTTCTTGAGTAAACCATTGAGTTGAGTAATAAAAAAAATTTGGTTTAAGGTGACAAAATACGACTATTGTTACAGAATTATCGAGAACTGATTGAGAATTCGAAAAAACTTCAGGAATAAAAAAGAAGCTTCATATGAAGCACATGGATGTGGTTGCAAGGGCCCAAATTAATTACGGCTCTAAAACTCTAAAGAACTGGAGAATATAATGACCAAAATGTCGTCGAGTTTTGACACGAATCGTTTAAAGTTTGGTATTCAGTGTAACAAGTAGAATGCTATTAGACTGTTCGATATTAAAAGAGAATTCTATCAGTGCATTTACGAAATCATGTTTATTTTATTCATTGATACTACTTAATAGGTATAACGGAATTTATTAACTAGTGGAAAATCACTTCGTAGTATTAAACGTACGAGAAAATACATTGAAGGAATGATTTATACGATAGTAACAATAATTAACCATAATTTACAAAACTTTCCTTCAACCATTATAAGATATTAATATTGATTTTTTAATATGATAAATTTTATATTAAGAAATATTATTATATATTTAATTATTAGAAAGTAAATATTCGTAGAATTCTTACATTCATTGAATAAGTGATAATTGTGTAATTATATTTTTTAATTGCATCAAACGATAATGCATTTTTGAAATTCAATATTATTGGTCATTCGATTCACAAAATCCTCGTTTTGTGGATCAATAATTGTAAATGATAATGAAGGTTAGAATTAACAGAATTTATTGATTGTATACCCTGACATATAACTTCATAAAACATCATAAATTTCAATTTACTCCGAAATTTTAATGTACACTAAGTGGACAGTTACGTTGAAGTGCAAATTTGGCATTTCCGATACTCACCCAATGGTCAAAGGTTCATTGTGAAATCACAAAGAACTTTGACCATCTTTGCTGATAATTTTTGCTCCTCAAGAGGCTGTGTAGACCTTCACTACACTGGTCCATCACAGCTGTTACTTAGGTAAGTTTATTCTTGCTGTGGCAATGTGGCAGCGGGAATCGAACAGAGTGACTAAGAATGGCAACTGTGTGGTATTAATGCCAGTTCTTTCATTTATTTAACTCTTTGTTTACAGTAACCAATAACTCCCCAAAACATTTAGCGTTATTTGTGCCTCCACCAACTAAAACGAAAAAATTAAATAAAAATACTTTTGGTCAGACTATGAACGACAGCGGAACCAATTCGTTTTTCTCCACTTTATTTTATTTTTTAATATAAATGAATTTAATAATTAACAAAACAACTTCTTAGAAAGTCGGTAGGTATTTATATTAAAACAAATGAAGAAACCACATACACGCCACAAAAAAGGTATCCCGAAAATGAAGAATCCCGTAAAGTATATCAAGAATGTCGCAGTTAAAACATTAATCATTATTAAAATACTGTTGGTTAGTACAAAAACAAATTATATAACGCAGAAAATATGGAGTAGGTAAATGAGAGAGAATATTTTTATAGAAATGAAAGTGTAAAACGACAAAATGAATTTGTTTTAATTGACGATGTTTGAACAACATATTATTATAATATATTAGTTATTATATAATACTTGATGGTTTCATTATTTTCTAAGTACAAAGAGTTCGAAAAAATGTTCGAAAATATAAAATGTAGTCGAATTCAAGTGAGAAAATAACTTTTTATTCAATTTCAGAATCTATGTTCATACTGGTATAAATTTATACTAGTAAAACTAAGACCAGTATAAACTTTGGAAATTCATTTTACTGAGACGGAAATAAGAAACTGTTTTAAAGTCTTGCAAAATAAATTTTTCCGAAAATTTCTATAGCAAGAAAACTATCATTCAGGACAACTAAGCGATTTTTATTGTCCATTATAGTGCCTCATATTAAAAATTAGAAGGCACCCGAAGAACAGAGTACCATCAGGCCATATCAGCCCATAGGTGGAAATACAACGGTATTGTGAAAGTAAAAAATTGTACAGTTTTTGGGCTAAGGAAGAGGTATGGTCGATTTTGTTCAAAATAGTGTTTTTATATTTTCTTTAAGGGTTATCCTTCTCGAATGAGCAGCAGTAAATAGGTTATTTAGCCCTTTTTTAATTGATTCTGTTTGGAAATTGAAGTTTCATAATTCTGAAGACGTAAATCACTATCTCCTCTCTACTATATTCTCGTTCCAATTTTCTAATCGTCACCACCTTCTTAGGATGGATGCATTTATAAAATTGCGTTTTTTCTCGAGTTTATGTATTAAATGAAAATAAAACCTACCCCCTTCTAGTAAGAACAACATTTTAGAAAATCTTATTTGAGGCAAACTTTTCGGAATGGTGTTACGTTTTGAAGAATAAAGTTTTGAATTCACGTTGAATACAAAAAAACCGCATGCTTCTAGCATGCATTGACAGTGAGTCAGTAAGAACTGCACAAAGGACTATATAAATATTGCAGAATATTCTGATCATATTAAAGCGGAATTTTCGAATTTCTAATCATCATTGAAGTAGAAATCCTATAAATATGATGTAAATACATTGAATTAGATTAATTTAATAAAATTGCTCAACCAATTTCTTGAATAATTATCAAATTCTCTTTATAATGCTTGTTTTATTACATAACACACAAAGAAATGAATAAATGAATAGCACCTATACCAATCTTGTAATGAACGCACCCTTCTTGATTGTTATAAAACAATCAAATGGCTAGAGATGGACATGGAGGAGCTCTATTCAGGTGTGTTCAAATTATTCTAGACATTTGTGCAAAAAATTTTTAAAATTTTTTTAAATTGAAAATATAATAATATTGTAACTGCTTATTGAAAATAAAAATATTAATAAATAACTGCTTATTGAAAATAAAAATATTTCCACACATTTATTTACGTTTAATACAAAATTATTCAGAAAAACATTGAGGCTCATCAAAAAACTGATATACTTTTTAAGAAATTTTGTGAAAAAACGTGTTACCAGTTAAATGGAAGACACGATGGTCAAAAAGATGCTACCACTCAAAAAAAGGAAACGTGTATTTCAGAATATAATATTAAAGTTATATAATAATTTTATATATATATAACTAGCTGGGAACTACCCGCTTTGCTGGGCAACATCCCCACTTGCACCCCTCCCTCCACATTTCCTTGCGTTGGATAACAGTTTTGTAATGTACACGTCATGCTCTTTTATTTGATACCCCACTTAGGTATATTTGTAAATATTCGATATTTCCTTCCCACTTTCTCGCTACACCTTTCTACCCTCCGAAGGTTAAAAAAATTTCTAAATGTAATTTAAAACATTCTGACCAAGTTTTGAACTATTAAAAGCCATAATTGAAAAATATGAATTTTTTATTCATGAACACCCCCGCAACCCCCCTTGTGGGTGGAATTTCGTAAAATCCGTTCTTAGCTGACCTCTACTTGGCAAAAGGAATATTCCTGCCAAATTTCAAGTCTCTAGGTCTTATAGTTCCAGAGATATCGTGATGAGTGGCTATCTATATCTATAGAAAGTCTCCTATATATTTATAGATTATGTGGTACTATATTACTTGAACATTACATTTTTAAAGCAATGTCTTCCTCAGATAGTTGATTTTTTGAAATTTCTTTCTTTTTGAAAAAAAGTCAGCATCTACTTCTTGGATCCCACAATGGATCCCACAATTATTTGCATACAAGAGATTACTTTAAATCTGTAGTCAATTTTTAGATTTTTATCTTAAAATGGCACTTATAAAGTGTTTTTCATTTAGAGGCCCTGAAAAAGGGGGCGCAGAAATATAATAATACGATAATATATATAAAATTTTAAAAAGCATTTGTCGTTAGTTAATAGAATATTTTGGTACTTAGAATTAAAAGGGATCTGAAATAAAAATTGAAATTAATAAAAAATTTATTATAAAATAGGATTGACTACGTTCTTTGTTAAGCAAATAGTATGAAGCGTAAAATAGTGCTGCCCAAAATAAGTGAATCGTGATATAATCAAGGAATAGAAAGATTATATATTTTTTTTATTGTACCTCAATAAACAGGCAATTATTTAGTATACATTTTACTTTGCTTTTGTAACTGGTATTAGAAATTTTTGACTCAAATGTTTAAAAACTTTCTTTATTTTCAAAGATACAAAGAATATAAATTAATTTTCAACTAAAGCATTGACTAATTATTTCTCTTATGATAGACACACATAGAATATGCTGTACCTGTGTAATAAAATACATGGTTGGATAATACCTTGTCAGTAATAGTGGGTGGTTTGTCCAAATGGGTGTTAGTAAATATTGATAGCAACCATGAAACAATAGGTATGAGCAGTATATAAAACTATATATTTAAGTTTAGATCATATATAGGATCTCCAAAAAGTAGTGAACCCCTTATTTACATCTTTCAAAAGTAGGAGTACACATTTTTCAAAAGTTATAATTGAAGAAATAAAAGAAAATTGCAAACGAAATCTGGCTCCTTCAGTTTTATTTGACCTCATCTATTCCCTTAAAAATGTATAGGAGTTACTTTTGCTCACGTTAAGTTTGTTAATACAATATATCTATCTATATAAATTATTGAAAATGGACTCTAAACGTATCTACACTCTAAAAGAAAGAACAAAAATATGCTTTTAACACATTAACATATAAATATTTTCTTGTTTAATGCAAATTTTTAAGATGATACTTACTTTTGAAGTGAAAACTTTGTGCACGTTGAGCACTTTTTGTGTGAGAAAAATCATGGAACTCTATCACCACCCTCGTGTGTCTTTGTAATTGCATTCCTTCTATACGGATGGACTTTGATAAAATTTTGTGTGTGTTTTCAGGAATGGCTGAGATTCACAAATCGATCGACTACAAAATGTTTTTGAGGGTTACGCACCAAAAAATTTAAAACCGATGACATTTTCGTGGGTTTATAATAGAACTCCTTATAAACGAATGAACCGATTTTGATGAAATTTTTGGTGTGTGTTAAAGTAGATGCAGCGCAGGTTAAGATTTACCATTTGGTCCACTATAAAATGTCTTTAGGGTTTCCGCATCAAAAAATTAAAACCCACGACATAAATGGTGGGAACGCATGTAAATAATATATTACATTACATACAATTCACATGATAATACTTTATTTCCACTTCTATCGGCAGTTTCCAAAGACTGCCCGCATGTTTACTTAAATTAAGATATTTACATCGTTGATTTAAAAAAAGTTTCATTTGTTATGAAAATACCCCAGTTAATGGGTTTACGTTAATCCTATGATTATGTAAAATTTCATTTTTGAGACTTTATTTTTATGTTCATTCTTTTGAAGAAACTTAAGTTTGTCTTGTACGTCTCACAGACTCTGTATAATAGGTACATTTTATAATGTGTATATTGGTTAAAATCATTGATGCGAAAATTGAATAACGCGGTAGCAGCATAAGCGGCAATATAGTAGTGTAGCATTGAACAAATTAACGGAGAAGTTGTACTTCATATTATAAATACATCCCAACAACCTACAATATATACTATACGTTTTAGAATAAAAGAGAGTACATTCCTATCCCCCCAACCATCCCTTCCTACGATTTACCTATATTACCTTACATTATTATTGTATAGGCAACTTAAAATACATCATCATACCAATGAAGTAGTACCACCCACCTGAACCTCCCCCATTAAAGTTTTCTGTATTTTCAACACTTTATTTAATACCAATAAATTATGCAGCATTGGTTGAATATTATTATTCTTCAAGTTAACACTTGAATAATCTGCAGTTATACCTATTAATAGTGGAGAGTTTTGTTTTCTGTAAGGTAGGTAATATTATTTTATTCAAGGGAAAATCATCAAACATTTCACTTGAATGTTTTAGTTAAATTGTTTGTGTATGTTTTGATTCTATTAGGAAGAAATCGTCGATTCATTCTATTTGTTTTTTATTTATTTTTGACTTTTTGAAAAAAAAAAACGTCTTTTGGCACGTTGAACACTTTTTGTGTGGACAAAAATCATGAAACTCGCGTCATCGTCACCGAACTCCACATATATAGTACATTCAAAACAGCGGTTCTTCGAAACAATAATTTCAATTCACAAATTATGAAATTTTAATTTTTTATACTATGATATCTAGTTATAATAATTTTAATTATTTATGCTCTTAAGTTTTAAGTTTCCACTTCTGTTGACAGTCCCCATAACTGACAATATTTTTTTAAATCTTTGTGTTGAAGAGAGAGGTGTCACGTTTGAGAACCAAAGAAAGTTATAAATTTATTTTTCTTAAATGTTAAAAATAATAGTATTTAAGAGAGGCATATCTTTCACTTGACTCGAAAAGTTTCGAATGTAGCGAAGAAGCTTTTGATGGATTCTCATTTTTTTGTTATTTAAATCGGAAGATAATTGAATAGTAAATGCAAAAATCATTTTGCCCCATTTAAATAAGGGAATTACGTTGTCTGATAATTTAAAATAATGTATACCTCCATTAATTAAGACACAACCGAAACAATCTTTGCTCAATTGATCAAAAAGTTTCCGAGCCGCATGAAAGACTGCGCGTGAAAGATCCGGTAGGAACCATGCTCTTTTCACTATGATTTTGGTATTTGTATTAAAAAAAAAAAACAAACAAATATTTTGACCTGGTAATAGTGAGCAGCGGGCACGAAAACTATAATGGAATATAAAGAATTAGTCAGCCGATGATTACACCCTGACCTTCCTTCATTTTATTTTCAATAAATAATTAATTTCTTAGAAAATTTTTTTCCCTTGTTTTACATTCTCATAGATAATATTGTAGCATATTATATTTTTGAACCTTTTTTTCTGAAAATTTGTTCCGTACCAACAGTGTTTATATTTTCAAAATTAAAATATTTCTTAAAATCTTAGTCTAAAGGGATTTACGATTTTTTTTATATGTATAAAGTCGTAAAAATAAAATTAGTAAAAACTAATTATTCACAATCCATTTAACATATTTTTCATATTTTACACTGTAAATAATCCTTACTGATCCCTATTACCTAATGGCGGCACCAGATACCTATTTAGCGCTAGTTATAGATATAAATATAGATATTTTAGGGTCGCTTCATACTCTTCTATTTATTTTCGATACGAATTTTAAAAATTTTTTCAAATTCTTAAAACTTAACTTTCGTGCAAGAACTTCTACTTGTACGAAATGCGTTTACGTACGAAAAAGTAAATCATTTTGTGATAAACCTTTTCCTTTAATTTTTACAATTATCATTAGTGAAAATAATTTCAAAACGTGGGTGCAGAAATATTTTTATTCCATACTCGGGATTTTTGAGTTTTCGAACACTATTTGGAATACAAGTTATTTGGTGATTTTCTTTTCTCTTTTTGGTGGTCAGCAAGTAATGATTGATTCCGCACTTCTATAAAGAAATACTGAAGGTGAAATCCGAATGCGAAAGTATAAAAACACATAAGCAAGATCGAAAACCGAATAAAAAAAATAAAAATAATATATTTTCTAGTCTAAAAAGAAAGATATAAACGAAAATACACCAAATTCATATCGATATAGTGTGAATTGAGCCTTAAAAGTAGCGAATTTAATCAACAAATGTGCTATGCATTAGTAGGTTAATGAAATTAAATGCTCAGAATGAATACACATTATATTTGCCTGTTCACATACATGCATTCTATAACAATCACAAATATCAATGTCCAATCTAGATCACCTGGTTCGGTTGATTTTTTTCCACCAGTTCCTAATTTCATTGGCAAACAAAAATCAATTTAATTAAAGGTACTTGTTCGTTTCTATAATTAAGTATTGTGATAAAAATGACAATCATAAGTAAACTGATTAGTTTTTTCGTTTTTCATTAGAGCAAGTAAATTTTAATTACAATATTACTTCTTGGTACCGCTAGCAATCTATATTTGCTAGATATGTTTGTGTTTTCAACTATGTATCGCATACAGAAATTATATACACCACTAAGAACATAAAAAGATATTTGATATGAAATTTTATTATATGCTAATTATATACTCCCTTGGAGCTTCTACGAATAAGAGAGATTTTGACATGTATTTTTTAACGTCTTCTTTACTCTTACGGATAATGATAAGCCTACTTTTTTAATTTCATGATAAAAAACTCTGTGAATATTGTGCTCTGTGATAATTTGCTTGTGCAGAAAAGTGCAAGTATAAAATAAGGAACCTAGCTCCACTTATGTGATAAACAGCCAATTCAAAATAACTTTCCCTTAATAATCTGAATTATTAATTGTACTGCTCTTTTTCTATTAACTCAGTCAAATCTTGTATATAAAAATTATTTTGTATATAAGTTTTAAAACAAATATCCGTTGAATTTCTAAGATTTATATACTTTTTACGGCTATCGAAATAATTTTGTATTTATCATACATTGCCATAAGAATCAAAGTTATCTGTAAAATTTGAAAGAGATAGTCTGTCTATCTGTCATACAACTTTTATGTAAGCTTTTTAAAAATGTTAAATACCGCATGTGATCCGGAGAACGATTCAATTCCATATTAGCATCGTATAATAACATCGTGTCAACTTTGGGTGGTTGGATTTAAAGTAATAAAAATAAATTTAGCCGTTTTTTATGATATCGTGATTGCTTTTACCTGGATTTTACTATAGTTTATAAGCTCTAAGATCTATACATAATAGGTATGTATATTAATTAAGAGTTTCCACAGGTGAAGTATGAAGGTTTCTGCAAGTCAATCGCCTTTCCTCAAGCGCCCATTCTATTTATAACATATTTGCATGGCACACTAATATTGTCGTTAGTCTTGGCAAAGGCATGGAAAACCAAAGAAAGCCAAACCCTGGCAAAGGCTGGCTGGTTTACAAATGAATATTCGATTTATAAGCAGAGATCAAAGCTCGGACCAATACTGACCCAGCATTTTCTCATAAGCATTAGTAGATCCCAAATAAAAAATTTGATCTCTGCTATTGTGTAGAATGATTCACTTTGCCTGTCTTTAATGATACATTTTTAGTATGTACAGTGTTATTATAAGAGTAATACCTATATGCTTACCCTTTATGCTTCGCTAATAAGCTCACATTCATAAATGCTTTACCTACTATTCACTGCCATAGTGTTATTTTAGTGTCACTAATGTGTTACTGATGTTTTTAGTTAAACAACAAAAGTCACTTCTCAAACCATATATGTTATTTTCATGCACAGATAGTTGCACATGTTTTTTGGTTTTACTGGGTGTTTATGTTGCTCAAAGGAACGTTATTGTTAAGGTTATTTTTTTATATAATTATCATTTGCAATTGCAAGTAACAAAAATATATGTGCAAGCTAGTTTTTAACTAACTTTGAAAGTAAATGATTAATTAATGTGTTATAAGATCGTTAATAACAATTAATGAACTTTTATTTAAGTTAAATTTTTACATACTGAGTAAAATAGCATTTATTTCTATTATGGAGACGCTTACCTGCAACATATTTCACCCTTTTTCACATATTTTATTGATTCATTATCTACGGTCCGCAACCCCTCATATCAAATCCCGTAAAATATGACCATATATGCTGTAGTAAGTTAAATTGGTCCTTGTACTAATTTTACTTATCTATTCACTGTATGAGCTTATATGTTCTACGGAATCTTTATTATTGGGGCATTATTTTTTCCGATTTATATTGTATCCGAGAATACAGTTTGTTAAAAAGCCGAGTAACTTCAAAATAGCGTAATTCTTAACAAGTTAAAATTGAAAATAAATTTATATTATATCGATACTCTTTTCGATCAGACGTTATAAAGACTAATTTAATTACGTACGATATATAATTACGTACGAGATCTTAAAATTGGCATTATATGTACTAATAACTACATTTCTTTTTTCAGTATTCAAGGGGACAAATTGTGTTCTGCTATTTAATTTTTTTACTAAAATATACCAGTCTGGTATTTATCGAGGATGGGTGATGTGTTAACAAGAATTTAGAAATTATTATTTAAAAAATAATAAAAAATATGTTGAATCATTTTCAAGTTTTGATAAAAATAAAATATCCAGATAAAAAAGCAATATCTTACTTAGACATCTCGTTTTTCTTGAACATAAAACTAAATAAAGAAAAAAAAACACAAATAGAACGACTCAAAAATTACTGAAAGTTTTTTAAATAACTAAAGTGAATATTTATTTTATTTTATACCATAAAGATATCTAATGTTTAGCTATTTCGATCTTCATACCTAACGTTCGACAGATGGGAGCTAGTTCATTGTCTTGAAATAGTTACAGTACTTTTAATGAGGCCAGGTTCTTGTCCTCATGTGTATGTTCGTCAGAACAAAACCCATCCACGCCATTTAAAAAAAATTTTATTTTGTAAAATTACTTTCAATTCTGGTCTTAAATAATTTCTTCTATTTTTCTTAACTTCTATTTTGTAAAATAACTTCTGATGTCGTTCATAAAGGCATTTTCTTATTGGAACAGACATTTAAAGTTTTAAAAGGAACTACACAATTAAGCTGCACTTGAGTATTTTGAATCAAATAATCTATAAGACATTAGAATTTATAGTGAAATATTGACATAACAATTTTCGATGACGAAACATCGATGGTTCGCTTAGCCTAGTTCTTGAGGCGCTTGCAGTAAAAACCAAAGATATATCTTCATTCTTGGCTGTTTGTTTTCCAAGGAAATTCTAAAAGAAAAGCTTAAAAGATCCAGTGACTTTCAAGACATCTTTTGTATATAATTCAATAATATTAAATAAGTAGAAATTGATTTTCAATAAATATCAAAACAAAAAAAACTAATAAAACACACAAACAGCACAAATAGATATTATTATTATTATTGAAATAAAAACAAAAGAAAGACAAATATATTTATTTATTTATTGTATGAAAAATCTTATTGTGGTTGGTAATGTAGGTATCATAAAAAGTAATATCGTAAAATTTCATTATATAGATCAATTTATATTATATTATTATATTTTATTGATATAAATCAGTGAAATACGCAAACTTTTTATTAACATTGCGCATACCCTTAGCCATAATATTAAATGATATATCTTTCTTCTAAGTGAGGATATTTAAAATAAGACCTAAACATAAAAAAAAGTATTGTCGAATTTTTCGAATCAGGACTAAAATGTGGACGATGTGTACCAGTCTTGGTCAAATTCTCCCATACTATGAGAATCATTAATCATTAAATGATTAGATATGGCATACCAATTGGACTTGGTTTATCCGGATCAGAATCAAGGATAATCATTTTTTTCTTTTGTATGAAATAATATCAATACAATAATAGTTTTGGAGATTTCAATCTTACTAATTTAGTTTTCGGATGAGCTAATTTTACATACCTTGATACATTTAGTGGTACCGATTTATTGTTGATTACTAATCGTCAATAATGCTGAAGTAGAACACATACCTGAAACAAAATAAAATTCACTTAATAATAAATTTTATATTATATAGATCTGGTTATATATTTAATATAGGCTTTTATACTACGTGACTTAAGGTTCGTTATGCTAAGCTAGTTTTTTATAACTCGGAGTTAGTGACATTTTTTTTAAAGGAAACGGTTGGTCGCATAGTTTTTGAGAAATCGAATAAAATGGTAAGAGAGATTTTTTTATCTTAAGATAAAAAAGACCAATAAGTAAAATAGACCAAAAAGGGTATTTTTCAAGATATCCCCCTGAATTGCCGTTTTACAGAAAAATCGTTTTCATACCGATTACCGGGTTTTTTTGACGAAACTTCAGAAAGTACTCGCTTACTCGTTAAATGAACCAAATTTTGATATTTTATATATACCAAATTTCACCAGATGCCAAAACAACAATTTTAATGTGTTGTTCTTCATTTTTTTGAAAGAAAGAACCCCTTAAAAGATTGAAAAAAAAAAAGTTGGCCCCTTGTTGATAACAGTAGTTTTAGAGATACTGACTAAAATCTTACACGAAGGATCATATCCCGGTGTGATTTGGTCAGTTGATACTTCAGCAGCTATTTCAATCGTAAAATCAACTAAATTTGCGAAATTTTTCAATGAAACAAAAATTTTTTAATAAAACGAAATCCTAAGTATCCAAAAATAAATAATAAAAATCCGTTTTTTCACAGGTTTTTTAGTTTAAATATTACACCCTTAATTTTGTAGCTATAAAAAAAAAAAAATGTCAAAGTTGAAAAGAAGCTTGAATTGAATTCAAGTTATAAGGAAGAAATAATAATAATTGTGGCCAGTTTTTGTGTAATAGCTGCGTCTGTCTGTTTGTATATGTGTATAAAGATCATTAGTCGAGTTTAATACTTAGTGGAAATGAAATAACAATTATTACTAGATAATAGTGCAGAATGTACATTGTACAGAGACGTAGGTAGTATAAGGAAACTTCTTTACTACAATAACTAGTCAAGTAGATGTTATGTACCTCTGTTACTTGCGGTCAAGTGACGTGCCTAGCCGAAACTCTCAAAATATACCAACTATAGCAGAATAGAGAAACTATATTTACAATAAAATACAGAAGAAATAAATAACTAGAGTTGACACAAGAATGTCGACATTTGCAGTTGTTCTGGTAATTATTAATTGCAAACACACAATTGCTCTAAAGCTAGTTTGTTAAAAAGGCGGTCGCGTTATATAGCAGCCGTAGCCAGGCGCAAATTAATTGTTGGAAATTCTTAAATAACGAATCGGTTAACCTTGAAAAGAGCAGTGAAAATTTTAAATAAATTGTATGCCTTATTTTAAAGTGATTGTGTGTTAGTTTCGCCATCTGTTAGTGATTTATAGGAAGTTATCAGAGATGTTAGTTGGTACTGTATTGGTAAAAATAAATATGTCAATGTTAATAAAACCTTTTTTATGCGTGTTTTTTCAACATTCATTAACTTTCAATTAAAACAGAAAAATTTTCAAACGCGATTATTTTTTTAAGTCAGATTAAAAATTACTTTAATTTCTATCCTATTCAAATCGAATTTATTCGTAGATATTTTTGAATTTACTTTAGAGTGCATCGCTTAGATTTACCAGTAACTAGGAATGTGTAATAGTGTAATACACAACTATAAGTATTTTACCATTTAATAGTATTTCATTATGGGTGTTGATGATGATGTGGGTGATATTTGTTTATATGTTATTAAGTATGAGTGTACAGAATGTCTCAGCTCTAATATCCTGTCTTATAGTCGAAACTGAACACTTAAACTTAATAAATGCAACAAAGTTGGGAGATAAAATACAACCTACTGAACAAAATTCTGGGCTAAAACGTTTCATCTAAAAATTAATTATTTGATGCAAACAGAAATATTTCGAAAAGTCTTCGAATTTTTTTGAATCTCACTGACTTTTAAGAGATTGGCTTAATACAGTTGTTTGATACTGTCTGTAAAAAGTAAGTGTTCAGTGAAAAGTCAACTGGTTGAATCATTTGGATCTAGGTTGGTCGCTTTTCTCTTGTTAACTAGAAAGTTATATGTAAATAGAACGCTAATGAATATTGTTTCTGAGACATTTTGTACATTCGTTAGTCCATTCCTCCATTGTACATATTCTACGAACAAAATTGTATTACTTTACTTACATTTACTAATATCGCATATGTATGTATGGTGTTGGACAAGGTTTCAGCAGTACCCATGTCAACGGCTATTTCTGCCCGGATAAATTCAAGAAGGCGGTAAAGCAATTAGTGCTTCTACTAATGTCTTATATACGTAACAGTAGGTAACTTTTCACTAAATCCCCTAACCTCATATACACAAGTCTGTCTCACTCTCTTAGAATTATGTGTGATTCATTTGTTGTAACCTCTGAATTTCATCATCTTTATTGTAAATATCGCGTTTTACCGATTTTTGTACCAAAATCACATTAATTAATATTTTTGGACCAAATTTACTCTAGAATTTTCATTCAAACCGGAGGCCAAAAACTATTACGTATTTATTACATCATTTTTTTGATAAAAAGGAGACGAAAAAAAAATTCGAGATTTCATGAAACCTGGTATCTAGAGTAACTTTCAACCGAAAATTACAAAATCAGGCGTCTATCGTCTAAAATACTGAATCAAAAGCTTTTATCTATTACTCTTAGTAATCACACACCGAATATCTGGTTAAAAAAAACTAGTACGATTGTATGAAGTTATTGACCGAAGAAATTTCTCCGGGATATCTCTTGCACACGATTTCTGCGATTTCTGTCGATATCTTAGAAATTTGTCTAATCTGTTTTTTTTTTTTTTTTTTTTTTGGGTCAAAATTACCGTAGCAAATGATTTTCATTTCAATAGCCAACGAATTATGGTCTGAACGAAATTAAGGTCCGAAAGGTTTTGAATGGCATGTAAAGTAGGTAAAGGCGAATTTTCTACATTCATTTTATCCATATTCTAAAGAGCAGCAAGGCGAATATCAAAAATAGTCCATGGTTTCCATGGAAACGACTTAAATATAAAAGTATAGTAATGCGGATACAGTAAAATAGCAATTCAGTCATTAATGAGATATCACTCTGAATAATCAGTTCTCTACGGACAGTCATTATGGATAGTTAAGATAACAGTGTGGACAGTAGTTGTTGAGTTATAGTTAAATATATTGGTTGGGAATATATTTTTGCAAATCAGGATTTTCAATATATTAATTTGAAGTGGGCCAATTTTCGAATCAAAGTTCCTTAACGCGGCTGGCCATGGTGAGCAAGTTGGCAAAACCGTCGAGTAACAAAATGAGATAATGCTTTGTTTGTATGTGTGTCTGCCGTATCCATGGCAACCACAATATGTGATCTTATTTTGTTTTGTTTTTATTTATTATAGCGCCTACACGTATTTTGCATTTTTGTACTATTTATATCCAAAACTAGTTATGTAAAACTAGTTAATACAAAAATGGCAAAATTCGTGATAATTTTGTACGTCTTGGAACCCTGCCTACTTGACACTACAGATTGAACAGATTTCCTTTATGTATTTATTTAACATTTACATTCGTATCTGTACACTTTCGTAAGGAACTTCGTTCCTAACGGGTGTCCCACGACCGCAATCTTTTTTTACATTTGTTTTAAAGTTTAGCATAGTTTTCAAATAATTTACGTAATTGCGATTTATTTTATCGACCGAGGGATATAACGTTAAAATATATTCAAGGGCAAGGTGAAGAATTACATAAAGTTACCAAGTTTATTTGATTTGTGACTACACTGTGTTTTCTGCTTTTAACATTATTTTTAACGTGATAAATCTAAAACTACAATGAATACTTTTTACAAAGCAATTGAATGGACTATTATATAAATTTTAAAGCAATTATACTATAAATATTCTATTTTATTTTCATTTAGTTCTAAAACTATCTAAAACCACATCAGTATGTCCATCTGTCGGTAAATACACACACCAACATTACTTACTTGTCTTAACTACTCGTAGAAACATATGTCACCAAATTCTCACCTTGTCAAGATAATCGAATATTGTGGCTTTTCTCAAATAGCACAAAATGTATCTCTTTACCCAAGCCCACAATACGAACGTACACGTATATACATTATATATAATTAGACGTGTTTTAGTGTATGAATGGCGTTATAGTAATTGTATATCTGCTCCGATTTTCTAAGTATTATTTCGTTATTTGTTTCTAAAAGGTATTGCTAATGGAAACATCTTACCTTAAAAGAAGAGAAAAAGCATGGCTTATTACTAGCATAACTTATTTTATTTTTAGCCCCCGAACTAAAAAGAAGGGGTGTTATAAGTTTTGCCGATGTGTGTGTGACTGTCTGTGTGTCTGTCTGTCTGCGGCATGGCAGCTCATAAACAGATAAACCGATTTTGATTTTATTGGCTTTGTTTGAAAAGTAATTTAATGGAGAATTAAATGAAGAATGGTCTTAGTTATGTTCGAATTATTAGTCAAGGGCGAATTTAGGGTTCTGTACCCGAAAAAACTAAAAATTGGTGATTCCAAATCGGGTCAGATTGGAACAGACTTTAAGGAAAAAGGTAATTTAACTGAACGGGTTCTTTCAAATGCGAGTTTAGGATGCCGTACCCGAAAAAGTTGTCGGGGTTTTTTTTTAAATTTTTGTAAATTTCAGTTGTTAAAAATACACCATTGCCTATCTGTTTTTTTTTATAACAAAGTGCCGTCGTAAAAAAAGTTTTGTGACATTTTTACCAAACGACGTTTGCTACTGACTGTAGACATGTAACCAAAAAAACAGCTATACTCTCTTTTAGTAACATAGTCAATAACTAAACTAATCAGCTCCGATTATAGACATGAGAAAATGAACTGATCGTTCCGTATTAAGCTGTAAAGTAAATACAGCTAGAGAAAATTGTGAGTGACAGACAAAGCGATCTTACAGACAGTACCAGAGGCCACATCAATTTCATGACGGTATTGCTTAATCTATTCTCTATGGCTCCGATATCGACTCGCCTGTTTTAATTTTATTTGACATAATGTCAACTGTGCAACAAAAATGCCACCCACAAGTTTAACTAAAATACAGGTTTAAGTAAAAAAGCTCGTTAGTATCTAGGAATTTGTGACAAATCTCATCTGATGTTGCTTCACTCACCCTTTCTTCTTAAGAATTAATATTATTTAACTAATTTTTACTGTGTATTTCAGCATTTTTTCGGCAAGTCAATGTGAGTTGCTTAGAGAATAAAAATATGGCTCATATTTCTTCGGATTTTTTAGAAAAGGTACAAGTAATTTCAAGGCTAAGTAATTTCTGTGACAATAGAGACGTAGAATAGTTGATTTTCGTAAATTTTCTATCGAACTATATACTTCAAAATTAAAAAAAAATATGTAAAATTCGCATAACTAGCTTTATGATTGAATATGACTTTCGATACAATTGGCTAAAGCTATTTATCTAATTTCTTCCGCCCACAAACAAAATCAAAATTTCAAAAATCAAAGTTTGATTTTCCACTTTAAGTCCGTAACTTTAGTCACAACTGACAAGTAACTCTGCATTTGGTCAGCTTAACTTATATATTATATCTATTCACGGTATGCCTAGGGTAGCTGGTTCGATTCCCGCCTTCACAACAAAAATTAATTTAGTTATAGTTGTAATGGGCTGATGTAGTGCGTGGTATATTCATGCAAGAGGTGCACTGAGCCTCTCAAAATAATTGAGAATCAAAATAAATGAAATTATCAGCGGAACAGGTGGTAAAACACATATATATATATATATGTTCACAATACGCTCTATAGCCTAAGTGTGTCCTTCGTGGACAGCCAATATAACCTTACCTAACCTAACATAGTATATTGTATACTCATACACCAATATTTCTTTTATTTTCTTCCATTAAATTTAGGAAAGCTCTAATACTCGGATATACAGACAAATTCGTTCAAATACATCCTTATTCACATTATTATTAAATTATTTGTCATTAAAATGAGAATATTTTTTCAAATGATGTTGAAAAATATTTACATTTCATTAGAAAATATAAAAAAAAAACAACATTAATGGAAAAATTAAATAAAATAATATTTTTTTTCTAACATCATTCAGAGAACATTTTCTCATACATATGACATAAAACGTTGGTTTGTTTGACGAGAAAATAAGGTCATTTTTATTAGCTGTATATGAAAACACATACATTATTCAGTGAAGTTTGGTTACATAGCGATAATATTATTCAAATATAGAAAAATATATGCAGTTTAGTATGTATAATACAGTCTATCTTTAGAACCGAGAAGTTTCTATATGTACATACAGAAATATATAATACAGACTTAGGTGTGTTCGTTGCACAGGTAAACTAAAGCAAACTTTCTACAACTTTTTTTTCCAGGTGGGCAATGTAGAATCGCGTGCGTGGTACCGCCTTGGGGGCTAGCGTCCTGTCAGTGGCTCTTGGCGCTATTGGCGTCCGTAGTGCCGCCTACTCACTGACGGCGGTAATATGGAACAGTAAAGTTTTGAGGGTGGTATTGACGTCACCACCGTGTGTTCGTTGTAACATATATACATCCACCGACCGCCTCGCTTTCTGTTGTGTTGGAGAGCACTTTTATTTCTTTTTATTTTTCACTCTTATATTATAGATGTTGATTATAATCACATATGTGTGAGCGTAATATTACCTTATTTTACGTGAGTAGTTTTTACGTGGATACAAGTGACTTTTACTAAGGTCTTAAAAGTGGATACTACATTTTTCAAATCAATATATTTCAATTATATATTTTTATTAATTTTTTATTTATATTTTTTTAAATAATTTAATGCTATTTGTCACAAAATAAAATTTTTAGCCCTGGAGTTTTTGGTGGAAGATATTGGTAGGAAGTTTTGGGATATTTGAATTGAAAACAAAATTTTTATTTAATTATAGTCTTCGGGAATAATCTTTGAAATTCGGTGAAGTCTGCTGTATAGCTTCCCATACCATAAAATAGAAAAAATAACAAGTTTAACATTTCCAAAATCTCGAAAAAATGTGTGTAAATGCATGGAGAAAAATATACTAAGAAATTTTGATCTTGGTAATTTCCTTTTCTTTAATTTTCAAACTTGCTAAATGTTGATTAGCGGTGGGGAGAAGATTCAAACAGTTTAAAAACTTTGTATCCATTGATGATCAAAGTAAAAGTTTTCCAAAATAAAATAAAATTTCTTTTATTTTTTTCGAGGACGACGACACTCACACTTTTTACCAATCAAATGAGATTTTGCAGTTTATTATAATTTATTAGTGTTTTTTTGATATTGTACGGAATATTTTCTGATATCCGAGAAACATAGAAGTTGTGATGATTGTATCGTTCAAACGGATTGATCAATGTCTAGGAATGGAACAGGAATGTAGAAATATCTGGTTTAATTGGGATACCTGCTAGCTATGTTTGATGAAGCTCTGATAAGGAATTAGAAGATTATTAGCTCTTTTCGTCGATCCTGAAAATAAATTCATAATTTGGAAATGGATAGAGAATATTTAACAAAACAAAAATCAGTTTAATCAAATATTTTTCTGTTATACGCCAAAGGTTTAAAAAAAACTAACAGCTCTTAAATATATAAAATTTTCTTAGTTTCCCAAGAGAAATGTGATTTTAATGAATCAAGAAAATATTAAATATGTGTCAACAAATTTTCAGCCTAAAAAAATTATACTTTGAATATATAAACATTTAATAGAAGACATATATTTGCATGCATACATATTGTTTTAAACATCTACAGTAACAACACAGAATTTAATTCTAGAAGTTAAGTAAATTAGGTTCGTAACTTTGTAACTAGGTGGAAACTTTATTGTAATTATCATACTATTCAAATAACTCGGAGACTACGTCATCATTATCATTCAAGGTTAGACAATACCCATGTTATTGACATATTTTGCACTAAAATTTATTCGTGCTCTTAGAAAATTTAGTTCTTATCTCTTAGAAAACTTTTTATAATCATTATTCAGCTGATAAGACACTTGCATAAAACTAATGAGACAGAACTGTGTTCGATGTGTTACGTCAAATTGCTGAATTGACTCCAATTTGAGACCAAAATTCGAGTAATGATATCAAATCCTTATTTCTGTCATTATATTTCACTTTTTAACCTTTTATCTTTAACAATTTTTATACCATGTATATATGAAATATATCATAGTGTATTAAGTTTAGTCCCAAGTTTGCAACGCTTAAAAATTTTAATGCTACGAACAAAATTTTGGTATAGGTGTTTATAAAAGCACCTAATTAGTCCATTTTCGGTTGTCTGCCCGTATATCCACCTGTTCGTCTGTCCGCCTGTGCGCTGTTTGTCTGTCCGTCTATCTGTAAACATTATAATTTAAAAATAAAAAATGATATCAAGCTGAAACTTTGAGGTCGAGTTCGTAAATGGGCAGCATAGGTCAATTGGGTCTCTTGTCCGTAGGACCCATCTTGTAAACCGTTAGAGATAGAACAAAGGTTTAAATGAAATAATGTTCCTTAAAAAAAATTAACAACTTTCGTTTGAAACTTTTTTAGTAAACATCACTGTTTACCCGTGACAGTGTAATCAACACAGTCTATCCATGTTATTTCAACAATTAACTCAGACAATTGTTTGTTTTCACTTGTTTTATGGTATTTTTAGTCATATTCAACCATTTAAAGAATAGAATACGCAAAATAGCCGATGTTTACTTGTAAAACAAGTTAGTATGTTTTCTCAAAGTTTTAGAAAAAGAATAATTACAAGAAGAAAGAATAATTAAGGATTAGAAAATCTACTAAATGCAATCAAGTATGCTTTACTTTGCATTTTTAGAAAAAAAGCAGATTATAAAAGCTAGAAACTAGAAACATATACATATTTTATACATTTAAATATTTAAAACCAAATTAAATTAACAAATGTGATAGACTCTTCAAAATACTGATAATGAAAATAATAATTAATACAATACCTAAAACCAAATCAAATAAAACATAAAATCTGCCAACTAAAATACTACTAAAAATGAAAAGAATAAAGTCGAACAACTTTTGAGACTGTAAACAAAAAGTTAGTTTGACTAATATCAAAATAAAATTGTTATAGAAAAAAAAGAAAAAAAAAGTATATATAATAACATTTTCAGAAGCTGAAATCAACATAATAAAAGTTTTTCGGGAACACACAACTGCAATGCACACACACAGTTTTACAACAAATTTATTGGTAAGAATTTATTGACCTTGTAAACTGTTATTCTGACCTTGAATAAGTTAAGTAAAAAAAAAGTTATTTTGGGTGGTAAATTACAAACTTTGAATCTTCATTTAATTTCTTACCAAACTAAGTTTTTCATTCATTTTCATAGTTGATAAAGAAAAATTGTTGAAACAAAGTACTACATACGGACTTTTATACTAACAGATGTATATCTTACTTACTGAATGTCATTTTAAAGATTTACATTTACTCAAACTTTTAATCATCAATTTTTTAACGTTATCGCGACAAAAATGCATTTTTGTTGCTAAAAAAAGTATTTTTACCAATTTTGGAAAGAGAAAATTCTTATTGTAATGGTCTTAACTGCAATCAAAGGTATGGAATTCTTATTAGAAAAAAAAATGATATCTGGCAGTTAATAGCAGCATTAAGAAGGCTTTAATCATAAAAAACTATAGTCTATAGAATAATAGACTAGAGTTTAAACTTAATTAGAAAGCTCCTTCATATATTTGAGCTCTTTTTCCGTGTAATAACATACAGATTTTCCATGTAATGACAAATAACATAATTTAATTCAGGCGCAAAATTATAAATTATCGATTTGTTGAACGGAAAACGGAAACGAAAGAGAAGACTATTTATATGCGTAAAAAAATTATTCATTATATATTTTTCTTTCCTCGAGTTTATAAAAAATGGTAGCTTATGATTACCGTAATTTTGTTCGACAAATAAACACTCATACTTGTAGACATCATCTCACATCTTGCGCATTCGTACAACAAAGAAAAATTTTTTTCAAAAATAAACACTCAAGAATGAAAAAAATTCGTAGAATTATGAAGATATTTTCATCTCAATTAACTTCTAATAATATAAAATACAAAACTTCAATTGAATTTATAAATCGTTTTTATGAAAAGCGTTCAACTAAAAATACACTCATACGTTACTTATACAAGGTATTACAAAAACTACATTTCATTAAACGACTTCTTATTTATTCAACTTCGAAAAATATATATGAAAAAGCATTCAAATTATTCAGTTCGAGATACCTCGATACCTCGCAATTTATCTGTTTGTACCGCATGTTGTAAAAAAAAACCAAAAGTTGTTTCTAGTAGCTGTGTTACAACTTTACGGAGACAGAAATTTCTTGTTATGGGAGTTTTCCATGATATTCTCAAAACAATAATCGAGATATGTATCATATATTAGATGCCTTAAGTTTAGAATAAATTTTAAAAAGCCATATCGATTTATCAGATTTTATGATATCTTGTTCGTATACAGTATTATTCGAAAACATAATGTTAGTATGTACGTGTTTTAGTATACCTACCGCAAAATTTTCCCTTGCGATAGCTCTCGGGTAGAATTCCCGGACGACTATGGAGTCCAGCAACCATAAGAGTCTGGGAATATGCATTTTTTAAGAAATTGAAAAGCATATTTTCCCGAAATTGTTCAAAATAGCGTGTTTTAAGTAGCGTTTTGAAGCCAGAAATCTATTTGGTATTTTAAACGGTTACCGGCAATGAAACAAATGATAATACAGGAAAGTAAAATTTCCAGTTGTTTATCTAAAATAACAAAAAAAAAGGTTTTCTTGCTTCAAAACGCTACCTATAAGTTGATCAATGAATACAATATTTTGCAAATTCAGTATGCAATTAGTTCAATTTTCAAATGTCATATTAATCAAGTACTCTTTTTAGTTGATCTTCTCTGAATGGAGGCTATATCTGAAAACTCTTCGTAGGTATACTCAACTTAATATACGCCCTATATAGACACCTTAAGTGAAAAATTATTGTTTGTATATTTTGTAAACATACAGTCCGATCAGAATTTATATACCAGCATCATATCCAAATAATATTTTGTATAGGTGGGATACACAACATCGATTCGTCATTATTTTCCGCTACATTAAACACATATTTCAAACTATTTCCTACATTTCATCGTTCTTACATTAAAAGTTTCCGTTTTACTTGCAGTAGTTGTTATATATCATGTTTTAAGAGGTGTAGCCTGTGTAGGCTGAAGCAAAGAGTATAAGATAGAGGAGAAGCTTCCATTATTAACAACGTTAAAAAAAGAGTATACGAGTTTTAATGCCTCTTGTGATTGTACCCAGTCAAAAAAACCCAGTAAAACACGCGGGATAATTCATTAAATTAAATTTAAATTTGAATATACGAAAAATTAAAATTTATATAGTTTATTCGATTCAATACCAAAGAAAAATATAAAATTTTCTGTAAATACAGTGTAGTATATATATTTTAGTACTTGGACACAAATACCAGATGAAACCTCTTTGTGCTGAAATTTTATCCTGTCTCTGTTTGTTTTTAATAGTCAGGATAATAAAGGTGTATTTTAATCAATCTTCTCTAACTGCTCTAACTGAGAAAATCAATTATGAAAAAGATACATTTGGATTATTTTAAAATTGGAAAATAAGAGAAGTGTGAGTTATGGCTTTTCTAAGGTTCTATTATAGTTTTATCAAGTTGTATTATCTTGCTGAGAATTTCTCTCCTCTTTGTACTTCCTTGTAGATACTAAAGAATTTTTTCCCGATTTTAGAAAATATATTCCTCTGACTATCTCTGAATCAATTTCGTATAAGAAAGGCACATATTGTCAACAACAGATTAATATAATAAACTCATCTAATTAGGAGCCATTGATTTATCAGCAAATAATTCAAAATTATATTCAGAACATAAAAAATAATGAAAACTTAAATATATTTATAAATATTTGCCATAATTTCTTGCTTGAAATTTTTTTTCGATGAGACTAATCAAAATTAAAAATTTAATCAAATCAAATATTCCTTAAATCCATTTTTAATTGGTACTTTTAATTCCAGGTCTTCTAACATGTGCTTTCACATGGAAATAATTTCAGGGCAATATCTCAATAATTCTGTATTATTTTCTATTATTAATTTAATATTGCTTTTATCAAACATAAGAAGTCATCTAATTAAAAGCTTTAAATTTACCGTTGAGCTTAAGAATTATAGTGAAATTCGATAATGATGACTGCATGAATAAAAATTTGTATAACAGTTGAAAGTAATCAAAAAATCTAAATTAGTACATGGCATTGAAAGTATAAAAGAATTGTACACTGGCATTGTAAAACTTGATTGCTCCGATGGTGCAGCACTTGGAAAGATAGCTCCTCACTCGAGTACTTTTCTTCATAGGTACAACGCTCAAAGATGGTACAAAGGAGATGGATTAGCATCTAAGTAGCCACTTTTCAACTGTACCTCCAACAACAGTCAATCTACTACTGTCCTAGTTATAATGCTTCCAGCATTTGTCGACTGACATCTAGTGTTTCAAGAAAGCATCCACTGTACATAACTAAAGTGGGCAAGAGGCAAACGATATGGACATATGATATGAATGAGCTTGAATACCTTCATACTTTGAAGTGATTAGACTTGAGACTGTTTTCGAACCTAACTGAACAGACTAGCAGATCATAATTATAGTCTTCATAATAATATGACGCACTTACTAATGCAGTCACACGCGATAAAAGTCAGAACTAAAAATTATTGATTTACTACCGAATAATTCATTTATATTCAGACGATAATTATTGAGTATGACTAAATATATGTCCCAAATTGATTTTGTGGCATGAAACCAATTACAAAATGATTCTAATTTTTCAGTATAAATATTCAAAAAAAATTAATACAACTTTTAATCAGCAATTTGAGTTGAAATTGTCAATTGTTTGACACATCATGAAATATTTAGTAATTATTGTTATCAACTTTTGCTTGCTACCTAAAATATTTTCATTGCGGCCTGAATTACAAAGTAAGTTAAGCAATGGACATTGATAAATTATTTCTGCTAACTCACCATACTATTTTCATGACAGGCAATGGAGATCCTGGAAGATCAAGACGGCTAAGCAATAGCAATGACATTATATATACTGAAGAAACTGATGATAATGAAGAATTAAACGAGGGAAATATTATTAGTCTTTTTAAATCCATGGTCGATGTTTTTAAGAAAAAACACCTAGTTGGAGTAGATGATGATTTTAATTCATTCACCAATACTAGAAAATCAACAGGGATTTTAGAAAATACAGAATTAGTCAGAAAACGATTGTCTTTGCCAAAGTTTCGTGATGGATCAAATAGCAATATTAATAGTATCAGTGAGGCTCAAGAGAAATCAATTGTGGCATTTCAACAAGTACCAATGGCATACGTACCTGTATTTCATGGTAAGCTTAATGAATTTGTCGACACAGCAACGCTTCCAGGAGGGAAAGAAGCGTATTTCGTTCGTGGAAATAATAAGAATCATTTTAATAATCTTAATAATGTTAAGATCAATCTGGGATCTAGCTTTCGGGTGCATGATAACAATAATTTCGAACGACAAAACCAACAAGAGTCGCCAGATGTCATAAATCAAGCTGATGACAGCAAACAGGATTACGGAATAAGAATTAATGAGTTTGATGACCAATGGGAAATGGAAAAATATCCTGTACAAAATGATGATGATAATATGCCTCATGAACCTCCGCCTAAAAATCAAAACAGATATCATAGCTTTCATAATACTGGGCAATTGTTTGGCGGAAGATCATTGGCGTATGACACCAATTTCAAAACTGCAAATATGCGAAACGTAAATCCATAAGCAAAATGGAGCGATGTGTAGTGGCGTCGTTAATAAAAAACTTAGAATTGATATGGTTAAGAAAATTGAGTAATAACCACGGCACTTCAAAATGGATATTTTAATTTAACGGCTAGTTTGTCTCTTAAACAGTTACTGGTTTTTTCTTTCGCTGACATCAAGACATTTTTAAACTCTAACACATTTCCTTTATGAGATTTTATCGTTTTAATGCATTCTAACAGGGAATTTGAAATTTTTTGTTTTTTGAAAATAAGTAAGTGGCTACAAAAGTATGAAGAAGATACCGATATTATTTGATGAAAATTTTGAGGAACATAACATTTCCGGTCATTATACAAACTTAATGCCAAAAATTACTTCTCATAGATGGAGAATCAAAGAAAAATGCCACATAAGGACATTAATTGAAGAGAAAAAGGCGATAATATCTCCATAAAATATTTGCAAATTGTGTTTATAATTTCTTCCACCAACTGGCATACAGCCGCTAAATATTTTGTAGTTTAAATTTCGGTGAAATCAAAGAAAGAAATAAAAATTCCTCCTTTTTGAATATTAAAATTTCTTGTACAAAAAAGTATATTATTTAATTCATTTAAAATATTGCAGCCACTAAATAAATGCTATTTAAGTTTAAGACAAAACGTAGAGTGTTACAAAGGTAAAGTTTGAAATGACCACAGTGTATCCTGATCCAATCCCTCTTTCTTTAATCATTGAAATAATCAGCTGCTAGTAACGAGGATGGTTTACATTTTGATACTCGTGGCGCAGACATCTTAACGTTAAAATCCAATAAGAGTTAAAGAAATTGTTACAGGGCTTCATCATTTAATTTATGTTTTTTTTTACTTTCAAAATATTTGCTTGGGTAAATAAAAAAAGCTTCCTTGAATATCGAATGAGTAAAAAGATTCAAGAGATCATCCGAAAATCTCAATGAACTGCTATATATTGATATTTTTGCTGATACACGAGTAATCAAGATCTAATTGATAAAATTTAGGGAAATTAAGACAAAGATTTACAATGACTGCAGCCTAGTTTAGCGTAGATAAACGAGTAAGCTGCGTGATCTTCTCAGGTAACAATTTCGTCTTCCGATCGAATCGAAAGACGATTCAGTAAGCCTTTTTATCTATTTTTATCTTATTTTGATATAATTGTAAGGATGAAAATAAACATTAAACAATTTCATATCTTTGTATATATTTTGATGTTTAAAAATATTATGAGCTCCCGTGTATTAAAGAATTTGTCTATTGACTAAGAAATTGCCAAACATTGACCGTCTTAGTAGAATATTAGTGAACTAATTAAATTTATTTCATTAATAATATTATCATTATTATCCTTATTATTAAAATCAACATGAGCATTTTGTTCGTTAAAATTGATTAATTCCGCCTTATTTTCATCAATAACATAATATTTTTTATCATTATCAGCTTCATAAATTTTTTCGTTTAAACTTTTCAATTTAGCAATTATTTCATCAATAACATTATGGTTCTTATCCTGATTATCATTATCATTTCCATCATTTTTTTCGACAAAATTGTTCAACTCTGCATTTATTTCATTAAAAACATTATCATTCTTATCATTTTTATCATTATCAATTTCATAATTTTTTTCGTATAAATTGTCCAATTCTGTAAAAATTCCATCAATAACATTACCATTATCATCCTCATTATCATTATCAGCATCATAATTTTTTTCGTTTGAATTGTACATTTCCGCTTTTAATCCATGAATAACATGATCAACCTTATCCTGATCATGATTATGGGCTTCATCATTTTTTTCGTTTAAATTGTTCAATTCCACATTTATTTCATTGGTAACATTATCATTATTATCATAACCAGCTTCATCTTTTTTTTCGTTTGAAATGCTCTCTTCCGCATTTATTTCGTTAAAAAATTTACCATTTCTATTCTTTTCATAATTGTAAGCTTCAATTTTTTTTTCATTTAAATTTTTAAACTCCTTATTTATCTCATTAATAACATTATCATTCTTATCCTGATTATCAGCTTCATCATTTTTTTTATCATCAGCTTTCGCATTTATTTCAGTAATAACATTATCATTCTTATTAATATTATCATTATGAGCTTGATCATTTTTTTTTATATTTACAGGACCATTGCAACCATATTTTTGGCATATAATTTCTATTAAATTGCTTAATTCCGAAATAATTACATCATTTTTTTCTATTAATTTATTAAAATCACTATTTATTTGATCAATAACATAATCATGGCTGTTTTTATTATCTTTATCATTTTTTTCATTTGGATTGTTCACTTCTACATTTATTTCCTTAATAACATCATTCTTATCCTTATTATCATTATCCGGATCATCATTTTTTTCGTTTAAATTGCTTAATTCCGCTTTTATTCCACTAAGAAAATTATCCTTCCTATGATTATCTGCTGTTTCATTTTTGTGATTCAAATTCAATCTCGCATTTATTTTGTTAATAACATTATCATTTTTACCCTTATAATTATTATCGGCTTCATCATTTTTGTTACTTAAATTGTTAAATTCAATCAAATTATCCTTACCCTTGTTATAATTATCAGCATCTTCATTTTTTTCTTTTAAATTGTTTAATTTCGCATTTATTATATTAATAACATTATCATTATTATCCTTATAATGATTTTCAGCTTCCTCACTTTCTTCGCTTTCCCCATTTATTTCGCGGATAACATTATCATACTTATCCTTATAATCATTATCAGCTTCATCATTTTTATGGTTTAAATTGTTCAATTTGGCACTTAATTTATTAATAACATTGTCCTTATCCTTGTTATGATGATCAGCTTCATCAGTTTTCTTATTTAAATTGTTCCATTCTGCATTTATTTTACTAATAACATTATCATTTGTATCCTTATTATCATTATTAGATTCATCATTTTTTTCGTTTGAATTGTTTAACTCTGCATTTATTCCACTGATAACATTATCTTTATCCTTATTATGATTATCAGCTTCTTTAATTTTCTTGTTTAAATTGTTCCATTCCGTCTTTATTTCATTAATAACATTATCCTTCTTATCCTTATTATGATTATCAGCTTCTTTAATTTTCTTGTTTAAATTGTTCCATTCCGTATTTATTTCATTAATAACATTATCATTCTTATTCTTATTATCATTATCAGCTTTATCATTTTTTTCAATTAATTTGTTTATTCCCATATTGAAATCACCATTCTCATTACCATTTTCAACTTCATTATCTCTCCTGTATTTCATATTTGAAGTTATTTTGTTAAGTTTTGTTGGATAAGCGACTTTAGTAGGTAAAAAGTATTTCTCTCTGGCATTTTCGCCAGGATTATTATTTATATCAGCGAACAAAGCATCGACAAATTTTCTGTCTATTCTAGCTCCAAAAATGGTATAAGTATTTTTTGGAGAAACAAAGGATTGTTCCTCGTTTATAATATTTTGAATAACATTAAAAGTATTTGCAGATGAAACAAAATCCTTCATTGTGTCTTCAAGACTATTATTTGAAAGTGAAGTATGCGCTACTCTACCGTTTTCAATATTATGAATTGTATTGGAATCATGATAAGCAAATGGATTCTGCAGTGCTAAACCTCTTAAAATATAACTGAAAGATTTCGAAGGAACAAACGGAGCTCTTCTACTTGGAATAATAGTTTTTTGATTAAAGCCTAATGGAACATGAAATGCTCTTCCGCCTGGAACATTTCAATAAAATTAACTGTTATGATTTTTTTATGAAAGTTTAATTGCAAAGTACAAATAAATGCACACTTACCTATTTGTAAGGTTAAGCAAAGTATCAAAATAATAAGGGCTAAATAATTCATTATGGTGTTCGTTGAAACGTTTCAGATTTTAAGCTATTCATTATTATTTTTGCCTTATTATTTACATAAAAATGATTTATTTTTTAATTTGTCACATATCAGAAAATTAAATTATCGAAACCAATTTTAACAAACGTTTCGAAGTGTATTTAGAAATGCTCAATTATTTTTAAAAAAATGATATGGTTATAATTTTAATTGTATAAATACTCTGTTTATACAGTTTGTTCACTGATAGAGTAAATAAAAATACAAAAATATTTTTTTATTTGTTTATGAAAAAACTAATTTTTCAAGAAATATCTTCCTTTTAGAAAAAATAGGATTAACTGTAATCAAGTAAACGATTTTAGTGTGACGATCTTATTTTTTCGACAAGTAACGGTTCTGGAATTGAAAAAATTCGTTGGATAATTTCTTACCAGATGGGTAGGTACTTGTTTTCATTTAACTCTACAAATTAATCAGTATTCGCTCCGAGCGTGAATTTCGTTTCCATGACAACGATACACTACTTTAATTATAGAATTAATGGATGCATATATAATTGTGTGGATTGCATTGAAAACTTACATTTAAAATTTAATATTCTTGTTTCACAAATTTAAATAAATAATTACGATAATTAACATTTGAAAAATAATATTTGTACAATTTGATTTCTTATTTTCACAATTTTTAATGCATTAAGTTTAATTAATTAGTGTTTTTCAATCATTTTAATTTGACAGTTTCTATATCATTAACATGTAAATAATTGCAAATTAGTCATAACAGCCCACTTTATCTCCAAAATTTTTCACTTAAAGCGCTGGCATCGATTTTATTATCCCCACCATGACTACGCACACAACGAATATGTTTTACCAAAGATTGACTTTGCATGTTTTTTGGAAGTTTGCTCAATAAACTGTTTGAAAGGACTGAATTATTTATAGTAATTTTGACCATAGAATACAAAAATTGGGTACTTTTTACGATTGGGCGAAAATGTTCAGAAACAACAATCAAAATCTTATACGGTGAGTGATATCCCCAAACAATTATTCCGTCAAAACCTCAAAAACTCATCGCTTAGGGGTATATTTAGGGTAATTTGGATCTTTTTTTATCAAAAGCTACTCACTAATTTTAACAAATATTATTAATTTTCATCAAAATTCGCAAAATAAGTGTTTGGTGGTTTTCTCGATTATTTGAACTGGGTTAAATTCAGACATAAACAATTTTTACCGAAAAAGTACTGAAATCGGACCTCCGTGGTGATTCAATGAGGAGTTTCTAAGATATTGACTATAATCGTATACAAGGGATATTATCTCGGAGCAGTTACAGTCGAATTTTCATTTGATAAACCATAATTTCGTTTAAGGTAAGAGCATGAAAAGTATGAAAATGTCCACAAGCAGAGTTTCTTATGAAATCCATAACAATTTTTTTTGTGAAAACCGATCAAAATTCTCTTTTGTCGTCTTGTTAAGATCATTAGTTCATAAGTGACTAAAAATATGCAAACATTATTCAAAGTTAGTTTCGGAATTTATTCATCCAAACTCTGAAATGAAAATCTCTAAAGCATTCCAAAGTGTTTCTTATGACCTATTTTCAAATTTAAACGAAGTTATTGATATTTCAATAAATTTATTTCGATAATCCTTCATAAAACCTTAAATAACATTACACCATAAAGTCCAGGTTTTTAAATATTAAAACTTTGCTATATATTTAAACATATTACTGGGTATATTTTTCAAGTTTATGAATTTCAATTTTTTCTTATACAGAACAATTATTGATTTATACATAATAGAATCGATGTCAATACGTGTCGTAATATTGGACCAATTAAGCAGTTAGTATGTAATATTTTTCCACTATATAATATTTTTTTAATAGCAATAATAATTATTTGACTAATTAGAAGAACAAATGAATTGTTTGTACAAATATTTTTCAAAATTTTATACAATGTCTTAAAAAAACAAATTTTGTATTTTTTACGATTATATATCATCGTTGCCTGTTGAATACATATTTTATTCAATGTATCATCAAAAATTATATGATAATTATATATGAAAATTTCTTATTTTCATAAGTAGGAGAATTTCTTCAATTTTAAAGTTGAGATAGATCGATACAATATGATTCTAGTAGCAAAATCATCGCATAACTAACTGCAATTTTTAGTTTTGGCTGAAAATTTTCATGTTTTAAAAAAGGCCACCCGACACAAATAACAAGCTATTGCATGTGAGTGCAAGCCTAATGGCCCACGCCACCCACTTCTCAGATGGTGATAATAACTTCCCTAAACAGTGCGATATTAAATTTTCTAGCATAACAAGAGATTAACACAAGGCACTTACAAAAATACATTATTCTATTTTATTTTTCTTCCCCCTACCAATTCCTCCGATTATTGGTCAACTTGTCGTTTTTTTCAGAACATCTTGATATAATTCCACGATGGGCGCAAATTCGAGATCGTTATAGCCTTTATCACGTATAAAGGCATCAATCTAATAGTGAATTTTCAGAACCATTACCAAAATGCTCTTTTTGAAAAAATTTCATTTTTAACATGTTGTTAGAGATTTTTTTTTGAGCACCCGTTAGTTTTACGTGGAAATATTTGTGTACTTAGAAAATATGAAAACAAATTTTTTCTTGTAAATAAAAACACTTGAAAACTTTCTTACTTAGTAACAAACAAATTTAAATTTTCTTGTAATAGTTTTCCTTGATCGCTATGAAAAGTTTATTTTTGATTGGTATATTGTTGAGTGTTTTCTCTCAATTATTAGCATTATTAGATCAAATGGTACCAGGTATGATTTTGAAAGTAATAAGTAACTAAATGATTTAAAATTAACTATAATGATTATAATTGTTTAGGGAATGGGCACACTAAGGATCAAGAACCTCAATTGGAAATTGCTGAGAGAATGAATTACGATGTTGAAGTTCCAAAAGTTCCTACGAATGCTATGTCTCAACCAGGCAGTATTCCTGAGACTTCAACAGTTTCTTCACCTAGAAAGTATAACACAGGATCTTAGGAGTTCTCCTTTATAACTCCTAATTATTTAATTAAAATTCAAATGAATTTCGTTATTTACCATATCTTTAATAAAATTATTAGGTATCTTAATTAATTTTTTTTAATTGAATGAAAGGATTCATTCCTTGATGACACATCTACGAAGGGCGGAATCACAAAAACTGTTATGAATGAATGTCACTTCCTTAACCAAAAGCTATTACCTCAAATTTTCAAAGCAGTGTTCAATCTTATGGTCAAAGTTGGATATTTTACTTTCTCGAACCGCTTTCATCCGTGTAAACACTTTTTTTTCGGTAAAATCTCTGTAGTAACTAGTTTTTTCTTATGAGCATAAAATTATTTCATCTTAATGTCAAGAAGCAAAAACCATGTGGAGTCATGCAAAATGAATGTAAAGATATTCCCCCCCCCCCCGTTAAAATAGTGCAAATCGTGTTATTACAATTTTTTTAAATATGTCATAATAACCTACTTTCAGTATTTACTTGAAATAAAAGTCACTGTATAAAGCTTGTTTTGCATAATACTACTTTCAAAAGTTTTGTCGATCGTTTATTATGATAAGTATAGGCGCTACCCTTTTACTTTAACTGAGCCTCCGCATAGTAGTTTGAACAACTTTACAAACTTCAACTTTTAAGTACAATGTCTCTAAATTTCTTAGACTTGCAATATTGTAGTTCCCAATAGCCGGCTACAAGCATCCCTTTTACAGGTTTCTATATATAGATTCGTTTCACAAGAATAACTGAGGTGATAGAACTGCTTACAAGTATTAGCAAAACAATAAAAATATTATGCCATTTAGACTTTTCTTCCAAACATTTGTGCTTTCGAAGGAGGATAATAATTCATGTTTTTGAATTAAGATACAATTTTTCATACTCTTTGTAACAGTGAATGCTTTTTGACCAAGATTTTTGCCTCCCGTGTATTGAGCCAGATCTAAGCTACCAAAGAAAAAATAATTGTACCATTTCTAAATTTGGATTATAATAATCCCAATTAAATTTTAAAAAATAACGAGATCTACGAATTGCAAAGATTGAATACTTGACGGAACCCTTTTTTTTGTTTGCACGACACGCAATTTGGCCCATTTTATTTTTTAACAACAGGAATAAGAGAAGACCATCAAATTATGAATAACTTTGTGCGATGTTCATTAAAATACAACTGAGGATTAGAAAATGGCAATTTTCTAGGCGTTGGTCAACTAACTCTCTGGTTATTGAACGTCGGGCAAAATGATTTTTCTACTTATTATTTGATGATCTTATGATCTTTCTATTGTAATAGAAAAATAAAAAGAAAATTCATCAATCGAAATCTTGGTTTCCGTAAAAGAAAACATTCTGCTATCATGAATTTTCCTATGTAAGAAGTTGTCCAGGATAACAAATGTATATAAATTCTCGATGGTGATGTTAACAGTTCGTTTGTAAAGCCGTTGTGTTGGCCTGGGATCTACTAAGCAAAAATAAAAATTCAAACTTCAATAATTTTCAATTCATCTTTATTTCAAATAATAACAACTGTCTACAAAAAGTTCTGCTCATATGTTTTCTTTGCTTAAATTTTGCGGCAATCAAAGAAAGATATTTATTATAAATCAAAGAAAAATATTTAAAAAATTTTAAATTATTCAGCTTAACTCAATTTAAGCATCGTTATTATTTTCATCAAAAGCGTTATTAGCATCATTTGCGTTATTAGCATCATACGCATTATTACTACGACGTTCTATATTACTATAATAATTTGTATGTGATGGTTGGCTTCCAGCATTTCGATTAAGAGCACTTAAAAGCAGTGCTTCAATATTTTTATTATTCCTGTTTTTTGAAAGTGAATAAGACGACCCTCTTACATTCGCTGGATTTTGAAGTAAATTACCACGTGAAGATGAAAGAAGTGCGAGAACATTTTGAAGATTATTGTTGCTGTTGATATTATTTGCCAATGTTCCGCGTCCATTCACGTTCGCATTTGAATTAATACTTTTTTCAAGTGCATTTGCAACGAGTGTTGCTGCTACTGCATTTTGAAGACGATGGTTATTACCAATTGAACCGTGCCATCCTCTTCCAGTTACAATATTATTCAGCACATCGTTGTTAGCAGACGACACCGCTGCTGCTAATACCTTTTGAAAATTTTTATTTTTATTATTATTAGCTGAACTGTACCTCGCCTTCAATAGGCTATTTATAATTTCATTTGCATGAGCGTTATTATTGTTTACATTATTGCTAGCTGAACCATACGATCCTCTGCCATTCACTAAGTTTTGGATAATATTATCAGCGTCTGTAGACAAACCCAGTGCATCTAATGGATTTTCTACATTATAGCTATTAGTATTCACGCTTGAACCATATGCTCCTCTTCCAGCCAACAGGTTTAAAAGTACATTTGCTTCAGCGTTTGAATTAAGTCCAGATGCTTCATTTTGAAAATATGTATTATAATTATTCGCTAATGAACCATGTGCTCCTCTTCCGCGCAATACATTTAAAAGTGGATTTACGTCCGCATTTGAAGTAAATTCAGTCACTTCATTTTGCAAGTTGTTATTAGCTCCTAAACCATACGATCCCCTTCCGTACAATACATTTAAAAGTGTATTTTCATCCACATTTGAAGTAAGTCCAGTAACTTCATTTTGCAAGCTGTTCTGAGCTCCTAAACCATACGCTCCCCTACCGGCCGCAATATTTTGAAGAATATAATTAGCGTCTGCAGATGACAAACCACCACCATTTTGCATATTATTAGAGATATGTGAACTTAAAGATGAACCCACTCCTACCCTTTTAGCTTCGTTCATGCCTTTAATATATCAGAAAAATACATTAATTAACAAATTTTTATTGTATTGTGCTATCTTTAGCTGTATCTTATTGAAAATTATTTAATAAATTAAGAATACAATTTGTGTTCTCAAAAGAAAAAGTTAATTTGTTCAACTAGCACAGCTAGCTTCCATTTCACGGAAGTACACCATGTTGTGCGTAAGTACACCCAGCATTACAAATTTGTACTTACACATTTGAATAATGTGTACCCTGCACTTTTCCGATGTGGCGCGTTTCCACGGTGCCCCAACTAAGCATAATAGAGTTGCTGACACAAAAGAGAAATTTTGTTCCCAGCAACTGCACTGGTATTTGCTTCTATATTGCGAAGAGACTGTTTGAAGTCATTTTATAAGTACATTAGTACACTTCATACACATTCGCTAAGGACGGCAAGACGACAAAAAATGTACATTAAACGGCAGCTACATATATTAACAAATACTTTCGTTGATCCAAGTCCATTCTACAGGCGATGGCAGGACACTATGTTAGTTTAAAAACTAACTAACTATAAAAATAAAAGTTGTTAACCTACACGAAAAAAATTTCTTTGGTGTTTTAGTTAGTTAAAATCTAACGCGTATTGTCAGATATCCAAGCTTCGATTAATACTATGATATACATAATTACTTTATGTCAAAAAATGTAAAATAATTGAAATTAATTTATTAATGTGACAGATAAATCAGTGATGGAAGATAAAGCCTCCAAATGAAAAAAATAAGCTTACCGATTTGAGACGATACGCAAACTGCGATAGTAATAATTAAATACATAGTCATGATCTTGAAGTAATTATTTTGTTCAAATTAATATTTATATCATTGAAAAAATAATATTCTTCAAGTTGAAAACTATGAATTGTTTTTCAATTGCTTGGGTATTTATACAGAAAAATTATTTATATTGTAATTCGTCATATGTTGAGAAATCCAATTACAAATTCAAAGGACTGGTTAAAAATTAGAACTGGTTTTAGCTCGAATTATTCGCTTTTCAATTCATGGTTTATATTTAAATTTCCGTAATATATAACCAATTAATCATTTTTTAATTTGTATGGACTTTTAGTCATAGTTTTCTTTAAAAATAAACTTATGCACTGTAACGAAGACCACCGGCGAGGAATGTGGCTGCATTTAATATATGTCGCATCTATTTGTTACCTGTAACGTTTAGAATTCGGTATATACGGTTTTGCACCAAGCGGGAGAATATAAAAAAGACGGGGATGGTTTAAATGTTTAAATTATTTATAGGAGATACTCGACGAGAATACCGCTTTTTAATAGCTTTCAAGGCTTTCGAAGAATCTTCTATGCTGTCCACTCCCAAGCCAAAATATGGCAACACAGTAAAAATTTTCAAAATGTAGCGACAAAAATTGTAATTATTTTCATTGAGTGCATTTTTTCTGCATTTAAAAAATACTGAATTTTTTTGAATTTGATATAGATCAAATTCAAGCCAATACAAATTTTCGATTTATCAATAATTACTTTGACTGAAATCATTAGAACAAATTAAATTTTAAAGTGTTACCAAATAAATTATATGCAATATAAAATTTTGTTTAGAAATACTTAATTGGTTAAAAAGTTTAAGATGTCAATTTTTACTTGACAACAGCTACTTCACTAAAAATAAAAAAATCTTTTTCGCAAAATTAGATTATAAAATAAATTTAGCAATCCAACATCTTATTATTGCTAATTAACGTTATCTTTCGGGCATATCAATACATTTTGTTTAAATGGGCCACTAAACAAGCTCTGAACTTAATGCAAGCTGCGCTGATCCTTCCTAATGTTGCATATTAACAAGATCTTATAATTGGGAGTAACTTTGACAAAACCATAAAATATAATAATCAGACATACCTAATATATGCTGTAATGGGTAAACAGCGATGTTCACGAAAAAATAAAATATAACTTTGAAAATGTGACGAAATAGAATTTTAGCAGACAGTAGAATCCTCCAAATCTAAAAAACACGAATTATGGCAGCTTTCTGTCAATATTTTGATACTTTGATATCTCGAAACATTAGAATCTATCTCCTCCCCTTAAGTAAAAATGGGAAAGACAAAATAATTTTTCACAACAAAATGTGTCTCGTCCATTTAATCCAAATAAAATTAATTGTTTGTACGTTTTCCCATTCTTTTAATATCTTCAAGAATTGTGGAAACGAACAGATCATTTTTGTTTATTGCTTTAAATTATTTGATCACGTATTTTATGTGACAAATTGTTTGTAATATTTTGTACTATAAAGATATAAAGATATAAACTAACTGTTGGACTTAAAAGCTATGTCCATATCATGTTAACATACTTGGCCGATGTATCTTTACTTCTGCTTCAATAACGTAGAAAAATTGGTTAAAAAAGTTGTCTAGCCTAGTTTACTTTTGTAACTAAAAATTTGGCGGAAAAATATGCCTTTGGATAGATAATATGTCAAGAAGAGAAAATTTGCTTTGGCTAGCTGAGATGTTTAATCGAGGCCCACAATTAAAAAAAAAAAAAAATTATTTTTTTTAAGCACACAGTTTAATTTAAGTAGCTTGATCTTTAATTCTGATTTAAAATAACTTGTATTTAGCAAAAATACAAATTCGAATCAATTAAATTGTACTATAAGGATCTAAGACACACTTTCAACTTCAAAAAGTTGGCCTCGATAAAACAACTCAAGTATATACAATATTAGCAGAAATGTCAATTTTTATTATTTTTTTAAATTATTTTGTCACGTATTTTATGTAACAAATAGTATCTATTATTTTGTACAATAAGGATATAAATACAACTCAACTAATTTTACCATATCGCAGTTCTGTCCATATGCTATTAGCAAATTCGTCCAATGTATTGCTTTCATTATTGCTAAGTGTCAAATGTTGATATTTCTTTTTATTTTGTGCAGAGGATATATCTTTTTGCCTAATATATTTGGTGAAAAGGTATGTCATGCATATCTTCAATAACAAATTTATCATATTTAATAAAATAGCGTAAATTCCAAAGAGCGATTCGCAAATATATTTTTAATAAAACGTTCTATGTGTCAATATCTTTTCTTGCTTATTTTTTAATTTTTTTAAATTATATCCGCAAAAACATAATTGATGAGCATAACTAAGTATATTTTTAAATGCTGCTGAGATGAAGTAGATAACTAAATATTTTTTTCCAATGAAATATTTATACGTACAACTACAACTACGTACAACTATATAATTGGAGTTTTCATTTCTCCTGAAAAGCAACTCCTTGATAATTACCCTGACCTTTTTAGTCATTATTGTTGGTGTACAAACGTCACCGCAAAACGGATCATTCAATTCATAAGTCTATCCAAGGTACAATATGGCATACACTACGTCACAAAAGTAAGAACACGTTCCAAAAAATGTAGTCATTGAAATAGTCATGGAAGGTTCTATAAAGATCAACTTCAAAATTTAAACAGGAAATCGTCACTATTTATCATCGATGAACGATATCGAATGCGTAGATCTTAAATGTTTTTATTCTAAATAGTTTTTAAGTTATCCGAATAGTTGCGGTAAAATCGAATGCAAAACTCTACCTCTAAAATAACAGAACAGATAAGGTTCTGTTAGATGAGCCTCTTTTAAAGATAAAGTTATCTTTAAGTGATTTTTTAAAAGAAACCTTACGGTGACCTTGTTGTTATCTTAATTTTGTAGTCACATCCTGTCGAAACTATTAGGCTTAAAACAATATTTCGAATTAAGTAAGTTTTTAAGGTTTTTACATGAATGGACATGATTTTACCTTTTTTTATTAGCATGTTTTAAACGTTTTATTCAGGAATAAAAATGGGCGATTGGTTGCGAAAGTTTGAAGTTGAGTTTCGTAGTCGAATCTTCCATGATTATTTCAGGGCCACACTTATTTACACTCTTAATTATTGATTTGTTGATCCTTGAAACCTCTACTTTATTTCGCTGAAAATTTCTTGGATCGTTCCGTTACTTTTGTGACACCCGATATAATCTTCTGAGTCATACATTATTACAGAATTAATAATTATAAACTAATTTTAACAGTTAGAAAATGCTTGGGGTTTGTGACCTCACTAAACATATGAAGAGCTAAATATAGATGAAATTGTCAAGTTTCCGTGTTTTTATACACGGGAACAAAACAATAAACATGAATATTCTTGCAAAAGAAATTATCATAAAATAAACAAAATTAAAAGTGAAATATCAAACACAAAAATAATAGAATAATTAGAAAATTTTAGAAAGTTTAAAAACACAGTTAATAGCTGTTTACATGAATTAATTTTTATGGTTTAAATTAGGTTGCATTCAAATTAATAGATATTTCAAACTTATTCGAAATAAACATAAATAAAAATTTAAGCTTTCAAAAGTAGTAAAATCTTTATTCTAACTAAAATACTTCTTGAAATCGTGTTAAATGTCATCATTTGTTTCATTATTTTCTCAATGTTTGAAATAATCATTCTATTTATGTGTGTTTGACACGCAGCCAATTCTTTTGGTTTTTTTTTTTGATGATGTTATTTAGTGTCATCATGTTCTAAATAACATAATTTGAAAGGGGGTTTCTTAATGGGCGCGACAAAATTTAAAGGAATTATTTTCTGTAATTTATTTCCTAATGGTTTATTAAAGAATGTCACGGTGTTTGTGGTTAAACTCCTCCGAAACGGCTTGACCGATTCTCATGAAATTTTTACCCCCCCCCCCCCCAACAAATAAACGAAATTTAATAATTTTTACTAATTTTTTGGAGGCAGCAATGCCACCTATTTCAAAGTTTTAGTTTTTCACATGTAGGTATAAGGGGGTAATTTAAAAAAGAGAGATTTCGGAAAAATCTACGATTTTCCAAAAATTTGTTGTGTCCCAAATTATCGTGCGTAAAATTTCCGATCGATTTGTACATAGAACCTTTTTCTTATCTTTCGTATTTTCTGAATCTCGTCAATTATTTACTAAGGAAAATTAACCATAAATAATTGATTTTTTCGAAACCAATATTCCCATCAGAGAAAAGAAAAGAAGAAGGCATGAAAAGAGAAAGCACGAAAAACGTAAGCAACGCCAACAGGATCCGACTTTTGTATTTCTTTGGTGTAAAAATTACTCTATGAAATGGTTTCTATACAAATTTAAAGAAAAATCGTACAATAAAAAATTTTTGTTTTGTTTTGTTTTTTTGTTTTGTATTTTTTCGGAATTAAAAAAAAATTTGATAAACACTGAAATTTTGACCCAAAAAGATCAAAATCGGATCCATTAATTGTTTTTCACTATTTGATTATATATTTTTTTAGATCTTGCCTAAAATCCTGCAAAAAATATTCTATATTAAAGCAACTCTGGAGATATCTCGAAAAGTACTCATCTTATGGTCAAATTTGCCAGATTTTGATGTTTCTGAATACGAATTTTCGTAAATAATCAGACAATTAAAAAAAAATTTGCTTTAACAGTAAAATTAAATTATTCTACGATTCTATTATAAAAGTAAACACTAATTCTTTGAGAAAATTATCAAATACCCTTAAATTACATTGCATGTAATATTTGTATATCATGTTAAGAACACAAATATAAACCACTGATCGTGACACAAAATACACAGTCTGGCTTGTACCAATTGCTGAGGTAAATAAATTGTTGGAAATATGCGTGACATTTATGATTAATATTCAGCGTGAATTCAAACAATTATTTAAGCGATGCATACACATAGTTATCCTTCTTTCCCTTAAATAATTATTAAAAACGCAATAATTTTCTTTTTTGATTTATGATTGATAAAAAAATATAATAATTATATGATCTTTAAATGTATACTGATTATCGATGTTTGAATTTTATTCCAAGGGTTTTGTTTAAGGATAATGCCAATCAAGAAACTTAAAGAAATTCGTGACCTGACGTCCATACTGGAACGTCCGCCATAACTCTTGGTAATGTTACCATTTCTTCAATACAGTGTGCTGTATGACGTTCATACGGATACTTACATAGTAATATCCACAAAAATTTATTATCGTGTCGGTGATGTTGGAATAAAAAGTTGGTCGTGTGCTATTTAATTTCTTGTTGCAAAATTAAGTTATAAGTACTAAATTTATTCACAGAAAATAATTATTTTAATTCGACAAATTAGTACGTAGATATAATGTGAAATATAGACAAAATGTCTTGCATGTTCGCTGGAATCATCAGCATGGATCAGCATTGAATACTATTAAAACTCGAATAGATTTCATTTTTCTATGATATTCTGATCTATTCAAGATGGGCATAGAATAAATTTTCTTTTATGAGGTAATTTCTGACCTCAACTAGAATACTATTTTGTGAGTCAGTTGATATACAGCAAGAGATTCAACTTGAATAGAGAGTAACCCAGCATACAATTGAATTCAAATTCGTTATTCACAGTAAGTTAAATATTTAAACCACGAAAACGAATATCGAATATAAATAGTGGATAGGCGATATTATATGCAGTTCAAACAAACGGAATGCGCCTAAAAAGTATTATATATACATGCTTATATCCTAGGTAGCGACGTCTCTTTTTATGTACAGAATGTGTGGCGAATCAATTTCACATGGAATTCGAATACCGCTGAAAGTATTATGGAATATTAGTGATGAAATACTACCGATTTGAATCGATACACGCAGCGACGGTCTTCATAACTAAATGATTTTCTCGTTAAACAAGTTTTAAATTTACGATTTTTTGCAATTAAAATGTAAACGGCAATCAATTTTCCAAAAAAACAAAATTTTTGGTTCTATTACTACAATTGCTATAAAGTTGTTCACTTGATAAAATTAACGTAACCATTATGGACGAAAGTTTCTGCTCCTGATTTTACATTAAAAATTGTAAGAAGACATGATGATTCGTTCGAAATACTTGCTTGCATTTAATACAAAAATTGCATTTTTATTAAAAATAAATTAATTTTATTTGAATCATTCTGTTAACAATTCAATAGATTGAAATGTTAAATATCAGTGGGAAATTACTTTGATCTAGATTTTAAATCAATTAAAAGAAAACAATCAAGGATATCTATGTAATATATACCAAATTTAAAAAAAAGGGGTGTTGTGGGACACCCGGTTGGAACTATGTTTTTTTCGTCTTAAATTATTTCTTTTTTTTATTATTATGGTATTAAAAATTAAAAAGTATATATTGACAGAGATAAGTTCCACCCTGACGACCTTACACATTAATAACGAGCACCGTAACCATAAAACCATGGCCTCGTTAAAAATAGATCTATCACTAAAATAATACGATTTTCCCTTTTATATTGCCTATATACATATGAGAATTTTGTTTTATAATATTTTTGAACACATGAAAATATTTACAAAAAACGGCGGAAAAGTTAGTCGAAAATTAAACACTACACAAAGAACTTTCTTACCAATTATTCAATTCTTAGAGAAATTACCGCCAAACTCAATTTGTTGAGGAAGGGACACAAATTTGCAAAAACTAAAAGAAAAGGTGGCGAGTCTTAAATAATTCGAAAATCCTAGACATATCGATAATACTTACCATTTATTATATAGATTTTATACCGTAACAAAATGAAAAAAAAATGAACACTGAATTTTAAGTAAAAACAATTATTGAAAACAGACCTCATTTAGAGCTGAACTTAATATTTAAATTATACTGAGGTATATAATCCGCCTCACAACCTGTAAACCGAAAACTTTTACGATGGAAACGAGTATACAGCATATACAGAATATATGAACTCATCGATGTGAATGGAAAAGCAAACATTACAAAACATTATAGTTTTGTAATGTAAGCAGCGACTACTTGGACTGGAAATTACAAAGATTACTACTTACTAAACGTAGTACCTACTCCAGTCAACTACTTATACGACGTACACGAACGGAAATGGGATAAACCAGAATATCTTTAATAATATTGAATTATTGCCACACATTAGGTTACACATCGTCTTACATATATTTAGGTGAAGAAAATTTTAATTACAATAAATTTATTTTAAATAGATAATAACGATTAATAGCAAGAGGTCTACTAAATCAAGGTAAATTGATGATGGAAAACTAATCGATTCCTCACAGATGAGAAGTTGTTTTGCTTTTCTATTGGAAACTCGCATTTTCTACTATATAATTCCAAAAGTTCTTTTAATTTTGACAGTAACATGTCAAGAGTGACCACCTGTTAATAATTTAAATACAAGATTTAAAAAGTAATTTTCTTGAAACTCGAACTTGAAATTCTTTCATAAACTCTTTTTTATTCCTCCGCTTGCGTGGCAGTTATACCAGGTTCTTAATGTTTAGAGATTGATTCATGTTGTCACCTTCTGTAGGAATCGATTTCCTGAAATTTAGGATCAATTTTCGTAATTCGACGCTATGATGTTGGTATTTATGGAAGTAGAAATAGTATCCAGATGTGACTGAAATCCTGCCGCCTTAGCCAAGCGTAGTTCGTTTCTTATAAAGATAACTTTTATAAAGTCGCTACGGTACTGACACTTGTGAGCCGATTTGTCTCAAATTTTGCTAGTCGGCCTACTTTTTCATTACTTGCCCTCTATATGACTCAACATTGTTTGTAATAATTGAGATATTTTTTCCAAGAATTCGAAAATTTATCCCTGAGCAAATTCCAAAGTAAGGCGATTTAATTTCAAAACTGACTAAAACAAAATATACTCTCAAATAAGCTTTATAAAATATGCATAATTGTATGAACCACCATTGGAGAACATCTCATATACAAATATCTATACTTGTGAACATTGCCAAATCCCCCTCGATTCAAAACTGCTGCCAAAAAGTTTTTTTTCGGAATAGATTTGAATATGAATAAAAAAAAACGGTATCAGGTAAGTTGGTATATTATTAAATATGTAATTGGTATGGGATGATATTAGGTAGTTCGTATCTATACCTATTTGTTGTATATTCGACAGGATATATGTATGTATAGGGAAATCTCTCGAGGAAACAGTTGTGGGAAAACGCTTCGTTCACCTGTCGGTTGCACTCATATAAAAGTCACGGGGAAAATATCAATGTTCGTTTTTCTTTTATGCCTGTACAGTATGTACAGAAATTCTACAATTGCTACAAAAATCACTTAATGAATCCCTTTTTATCTGTACGTTTCGACCGTGTCATTTTGTGAGCACGATAACTCAGAAACGACAAGAGTTATCGAGCAATATAGGTTATGGGATCGTTGCACCAACCGTTTATTCCTTTATCCCTCATTTAAAAATAAAAACCTTTTGATTGAAACATTTTTTCTTAATTATATTTCTTTTCTCGTTGGGACCAAATTAGGGAAAATTTATAGCTCTATTTTCTCAACATCTATAAAACATAGACAGTTGAAAATTATTAAGTAACATCAAATAGTGATTTTTTTATTCCAATTTCATATTAAACCCATTCGATAAAATAATTTTTTATACAGTGGTGGTAATGTCGTACTGTCCGACAATTTCCCTGCTGCTTTCTTTCAGACCGTTAGCTTAAATATGATCTTATCATAGTCATTTGAAAACTAGTGCTGTAAAAGTAACGAGAAATGCGAGCAACGTTTCAGTACTCTGTACTAGATTGCGTACCTACTCAGCATTCGTTACATAAGTTTTCTTACAGCTCTATTGAAAATGCAGTTCTGTAGACTGGCCAATAGTAATTCACCAATGACATTGGAAGTATATATTGATCATTTAACAAAAAGGCTATAGTCCCGCGGATTATCAGATGACTAATCTTAAATAGAAAGAAATAATATATCGACCTAATGCTGTCTTGACACACTGTATTTTTTTTTTTTTTTAGTTTTATTTTATCAATAATATTCGACCTAACGCTGTCTTGACACACTGTATTTTTTTTTAACAAAAAATTTTATTTTATCAATAATATTTTTTATGATATATTGTCACACATTTTTACAAAAATATTTTACACATTTTTTCTTTTTAATTTTCGAAAAATTTTCTCGGTACCTTAATATTATAAATAGTCGATGGAGATACAATTCTTTCATATTAAAATACTTACATTGATAACCTTAATTATCAATAGCAAATTTATTAAATATTTCAAGAGTATGATTTGAAAATTTTCCCATGCATCCCAAATATCTAAGTTATGACAAATACTTTAACCACAAAAAAAAAAAATAATAATAATAAATAAATAAAATACTGCATCTAAGTCATACTCGTCCAATTTTTTGAGATTATTTGAAATGCACAAAACACGAAAAAATCTTACGAAATGCATGTCCTAGATAGAAAACGATGTATGAAATGAATAAGAAGATAGTAGGATTTAGCGTCGCATATTATAATGGTAAAAACATTACCAAAAGGAATGAACATCGTTGTTGAAAATGAACCCCTTGAGTGAAATTTACAATGTCGTCGCGAACATCATAACCTGATGAGTGTCATCTAAACCCATATCATCTACAATAGAAAGTAAAGAGATGTTTATATCAGGTTTCAAGTAAATGGGGCACTAATTTTATTACCTTATCTAGGCTACAAATAAATATACATTAATAAGTTCTTATGCATATAAAGCAGAAAAATTGTATAAGACGTACCAAAATATCATGTTTGAGGTAATTGACATATAAAGTACAAAATAATTTTAAACAAATATACGGTTTCAAAGTGATAATATTCCGTACTCTTCTATTTAGGTGAGAAGCAAGAGCCGACACCAGATATATTATTTGTAACAATTAGTGTCTGGCCAAATATTATTCGGCTTCGGCAAAAAGAACCACTTTCGATTCGACCTAAAAACAAGAAATGATCGCTAATTCAAGCCAATTTGTCTATAAATTTACCCACGTTGTGCAACTTTATGGAAGCCTTGTATAAGTCCAAAACATATATGTAATACTAAAGGTATATGGGCAGTTGGTACGGGAAAGAATGTCCAAACTTTACGGTGCCGACAATATTTGTTTTCTCTCTCGTTCGAGACATTTTATCTATACTGCGCATGCTTGAGAATTCTCTAAAATATGGTAACCATGGTTACCATTTAAAAATTTTAAATAGTGCGCACGAAAAATGCGCAGAGCTGACAAATGCGATCGGAAGAGTGAGAGAACGATACACTATCTGTTTCACTTAGTCCGAACGCCTTCCACTTATAGGAACTGCCCATATACCTTTAGTATTACATATATGGTCCAAAATATTTAACAAACAGTATTAAATACCAAAACATAACATAATAAGTCCTTGAAAAGTTTCTCAAGTATTAGAATTAATATTATGTTACACATTACGAAAATAATTATTCTAAGACGTTTGAAAATTTCAAGAGTGATCTAATAACATTCATATTACACAAGAGATGTAGTACCACATGTAGATGATGACCAAACACCGGAACTGTAGCCGTATGATGTATATACAAGGGTCAAACAAACTACCCTGAAGGGTTAGTTTTGTGATATCTTCAAATATTGGTTCAATAGCGGAGAAAATATGTTGACCAAATACACTAACTACCCTGGTCAGTAAAACAATACATACATACAACATATACAGGTATGTGCTTCATGTTAATATTTACATTCCCTAGAGAAAATTCATCATAGCAGTATTTTCTTCAATATTAACTTAATTGAAGAAACATTTTAACATGAATTCAAAAGGTCTTTAATTAGTATTTAGTATTTAATAATAAAGTGAGTTATAAAAAAAAAAAACTTATGAGCATCAGACCTATATCAATAGGGTCATATTCTTTTATTATAAACGTCTTGTTTTTTATTGAAATGGAATTTTCATTATGTTTTTGAAGACTGATTAAAAATTTGTACATCAAATGGCTAAAAAGGTCCTTTTTTAACCTTAACTGATATTTTATCACAAAAAAAGGATCTGGGTAATTGACCCTTAAGATTAACCCATCTTTTATAACGGTTTGAAAGGACTTTGGAAGGGAAAAACGAGTTGTAATTCGTTTTGGATGATTGTTAACTAGGCAAAACGATATTTTTAAAAGTGGAGATTGATTATAAGAAATTAGCAAAAATTATGAGGAAAATGATACATTTCGACATTTGTATAGCTTTTTTCCCTTCCACAGTCCTTTCAAACCGTTATAAAAGATGGGTTAATCTTAAGGGTCAATTACCCAGATCCTTTTTTTGTGATAAAATATCAGTTAAGGTTAAAAAAGGTCCTTTTTTAACCTTATTGACATGGGACCAGTTTCATTTAAGACATAATTATGTAACTTGAGCCTGATTAGGTTTTGAGCAAAATCGGTCAAGCTGTTTTTGGTACCGAATGAAAAATTGCATAATTGTCTTTATTATCACTTATCATTTATATAGGCTTAACGTCATGGGGAATGCTGACCCCACTGGGGGTCCAAGGAAAAATATAAAAAAAATTTTCACAAATAAATTATAAATATTAAAACATGATATTATTTTATCCATTCAACTGGGAAGTTAGTCATGTGGACCTTTCGGGTCGTACCTAGACCGCTTTTTTAGAATTTAGTTGGGGGAAAGGCTGGGCATATTTCTATCTCATAAAAAATGAAGAAGATTATGTAAACTGATTATAATCACAGCAGGGGATGTAAAAGAAGAGGGAAAATCAAGAATGGTCGTGTGGTTTGTCCCCTTAATACATTATTATTATAATTTATGTATATGTTAGAAACATAAGAAAAGTAGTTATTTTATTCATTATTATTACCCGTCATAACAGTTTAGATTGTTACTAATCACATAAATATTAATGATTATAGCCATATTATTGCTATTATATAAAACCACTAATAACGAACTGTTAATTTTTTATGGTCAAGCACATATAAAGATTTTACACGTATCGAAAACGAATCAGTTTTATTTCGATCAAAGTCAAGTAGATAATAAAGTGATAAAAAATGTTTCAATCATATTCAGATAAATTCCGCAGTAGAAAAGAATAAATGGATATTGTTTCTAGAAGTTTTGAGTATTGCTTTTTTTGCATTCGGATATTGTACTTTAACACAATTTAATTTGTATACTAGAACAGAATACCTAAAATGAAGTTTTTATCGTAAAATTTTTTAATCCACATTAAGAAAAAAGCTTAATATCCAATATCGGTTAACTACTTGGAAGAAAATAATTGATATAATTTTGCAAATCAAACAGTTTGAATTTCAATTATGAAGAGACATGATGAATTAGATAAAACAAAGGAAGCATTGGGAAGAATAAAACATTTGATTAATACATACTTGAAATTTCGGGTGAGCGTCTTTTTGGTGAGTCTATGAAACTTCCATCAGTAGTCAGAGTGTCCGATAATTCCTTGCTTCGTTTTCTCAGGCCGAAAGCTTAAATATGACGTTATCATGCTCATGTGAAAACACAGCACTATCGAAAATAATCGTAGAGAGAAAATTTGGTTAATTCGCAAGAGGGAAGTCACACACAAAGTTTCAAGCACGTATTGCTTACTTAAAAAAGAAAGTGCTGTTCCGCAGACTACAAGTATCATTTTGTCATACATTTTTTTATTCTACTTTAAGTATAGAAACTATTTTTAACCCCCGAACCAAAAAGACGTCTATTATAAGTTTGAACGCTATATATGTGTTTCTGTCTGTCTGTCTGTGGCATCACAGCTCCTAAACGAATGAACTGATTTTGAATTTTTTGTTTTGTTTGAAAGGTAAATTAATGGAGAGTGTTGTTAGCTATATTTCAAATGCGAGTTTAGAGTTCCGTATCCGAAACATTTATCATGGAGTTTTTGTAAATTTTACTTGTACTTACTTTACTATTATTTGATTGCTGTTAAACATATCGGGTTACTTCAAAATTTTAAATGAACAAAAGTTTATTATTCATTTAAAGACTCAGTGGTTCCATAATTTTCAAAAAATCGTAAACAAATTTTTTTTAATTTTTTCCAAAAACTTTTGAGAATTTATTCTACAATAATTCATTTGATCTACTTTTTTAATATTCTTTTTGCAATTTTTGTCTAGACATTTTTGAAAATCTATTGAGTTTATACAAATTTGTTTCAAACAAAATTTATGTGATATTAATATGGTAAATTTTTTTATCTGGATCTCTTATAGATAGATTTATTTAGAAAAACATCATTTGATGTTGAATATAAACTAACCGTACATTTTTTTGAACTTATTTGCTGCAAGAAAAAAATTTGTGTGGATGTAGTCCTTAGGTAGTTTAACAGAACTGAGTAGGATATTATTGAGAGAGTTGTGGTTTTTATGTTCTTGGTTCGGTAAAATTTTAATACTGATCAAAATTAATAAATATAAATTTTTTCATACTCTCCATGATTGTGTTTTGAAGGGATGAGAATTAAAAATGACTTCGCCACATTTAGTCTCTAGTCAAAACCCGGCTGAGCCTAATACCTCTTTTTCTTTTATTTTATTCCCCGCATTCACACTTACTAGATTTTTATCAAAGGAAAATAGTTTCCAACTCTTTGAATATTAAAAAAACAAACTAAATGTTTCTATTACAAGAGCTATAGAACCACCCATTCCTTCGGAGACGATGTAAATGTTTCTTTTAAATAATAGATAATGGTTACAGTTATTTGTTATTATTTTATGGATACAATATTTCATTAATACATTCAAATAGAAACACATGCGACCTTCTTCTATATAATGTAAAACAACCCTCCAAAACATATAAAATATCTGAATATTATGTGAGAGTGACCAGCACCCACCCACCTTATTATGTATAATACATACTGATGACGTTGTCAGTCAAGGACAAATGGTCAAGAAAACCGTCATCAATGTCGAATATGACGGGTATTTTTTATGTATCGTACAATAATAATATGTAAAATAAAACACAATACCTTTGAGTTTTGGGAGACAATAATGTGTATGGTGTAACCATATTTTGACAGATATAATTTTTATACGTACAAACAGAATATTGACAAATGAAAAATTGTGTTTCTTTTATATAAGAAGAATTTATCTAATAAAAAATTAAATTATTTGTTTGTTTATGTTACAGCTATGACCAAAAAAGTCCCGATATCAAATGACTGTTTTATTTTTTATTGCAAACATAAAACAAAAGTTAAAAAACTGAAACCATAGAGTACAAAAAGTTGTAAACAAACATAAAATATTATATTCTAGGATATGGCACGTAAAAAAATTCATGAACCCTAACTTTCTGCCGCGTGGAAAATTAGCATCGAGTCGATGTGGAGCGTTTTCTCTCATAGGACATATATATGAAAGAGCGACCATTTTCGATATAGAAGGTAAGGGGGAAATAATGAGTAAAACTTGAAAAAAAGTAAGGAGCAGAATCCTTACCAAATTAAGTTCCCTAACATTCGCACAAATGTTAGGTAATACTAGCAGACATATTCCCCATGAGGGAGGAGTTGTCTGCCAGCAGTAAATAACGTTTGTGCGATCATTAGAGAGCTTACTTGATAATGAGCAGAAATTTTTCTCAATTTTTACTCATTTTAATTCCTTCACCCCCACCATCTCGAAAATAATAACCTACAGTCAAAATGATTTGAAAGTCTACAGTGGCTGTTTAACTAGTTTTTGGTCGTTTATAGTTGATCGTTCCATACGCCTAGAATATTACGCAGATACCATTAAAAACTAGCCGATTGTACGAACATGCTTAGACACCAGATTGTATTTCAAAAATTGGGAAATTTAGTTAAATGGAAGTGACTAATTGATTGAATTCATTTCGGGATAAGAGCGATAATATTTTGACCAGAAATAGGTAGGCTAATATTATTTTACCTAATATTATTTTCATAATTTCGGAAAAAATAAAATAATTAAACTGAACGAAAAATAACGACAATAGTATTTGAATGATATATGTATATTCAAGAGAATATCGACTTGTGGCTACCCAAGTAAGTATTATTTGTGTGTCTGTCCAGTTGCAACAACAAATAATCTCATGAGACTGACCCCATATGCTTGTACTATTCTTGTTACGTAGTAAACCATCACATTGTTAGTAATCATTTCAAAAAGTCAAGGTTCTATTCGTTACACGAAACTAGCAAACACCGTGTACAGAACTTACTATACTTCCTAGTTTAAAATAGCTTATTCCAAAAATATAATGTTTGAACTCGAAAGAAAACTATTATACATATCTAACTATGCTCTTGATGATGAAAAAAAATGCAAAAATTTTTGTTGAAAACATTTTTTCGTGAAGCAACTAAGTTCTACCAATAAGGTTTCATGTACATGGTAAGAAATGCATGATATACAGACAGATATAACAGTATTGAAGAGGACTATCCAACAGAAGTATTGTGGGTATCGACAACCAGTATGGGCCTGTCGCCTATACACCATTGACTCGTCCGCCATAACTATTGCTAATGTTACTATTCCCTCAATACAGTACATATTATGGCGTTCACAATGATACTCACATATTGATATCCACAAAAAATTTCTTACCGTGTATATGTTATCAGCTATGAGCCTAACTAGATTTAAATGATTGAAGCTTAAATTCAAGCTAATTCAATATTAAATTTTCCCATTGAAACGAAAATGCTTCTAAATCCCTCATTTTATTTAGGCTTACAATTACCTACATCAGACTACAAGTTTCATTCATAAAGTGGTAGCGCATAAACGCATAGAATTAGCAAATAAAACTTCGGTTCTTAAATTTAAGAGTCAACTTTCTTCAAAGCAATTGACAGTCTCCTGAAAGTAAGTTGGGGGTAAACAGGACTATTTTTTCTAAATCGCTCATAAGAAAAATTACGGCTTGTGACATTTGCACTATTCTTTACCCTTTATTTCAGTCTAGGATAAAGAGAAGTGTTCTGAAAAGGACGCCGGGAGCAATTATACATATTTTCTATGCATATTGTTATTATTTAAATGTGTTTGGGGAATATGTGTGTTACACTAACAAAACATCAAATCGTGTAACATTGATGTAAAGAAACATAACCAAACTATAATAACCGTCTGTTAGACGTGTATGGATGGAAATGTAATACAAAATGCATAAAATCAGGTAAGTAATAATGGTGCAAAAAAGAGCAATCAAAAACTCCATTAAATTTGGTCAGGTAAACATCTGCAATACATTTTTTGGTACTTGATCCCGATTCAGACCCGGATTCCATTTCTGTATATTGTATAATTTTTTCACTTCTTTGTATTTGTTTACCGAAATGAATAAAAAAGAAAAAAGCGTTAACCCAAATATTTTATGACATAATGTGTTAATATAGCAGATGATATTAGTAATTTTGCTTTATTAGTATGTTAATATAGCCAAAGCTATTAAAAATATCCTGCATGGGGATCTTGACTTTATACACAAGTGAAATTTAAACCCTAGACTCGCATTTGAAACATATCTTAGAACACTGTCCATTAAATTGTCTTTTTCCTTAAAACCTTTTCCAAACAGAGCCGATTTGGAATATCATCGCCAATTTTTATTTTTATTTATTTATTTATTTATTTATTATTATTTTTTTTTTTTTTTGGTAAGGAACCATAAATTCGCCCTTGATTATCAGTCAAACAAAACCAAATAAATCAAAATCGGCTCATCCGTTTAGGCGCTACGATGCCATAGGCAGACACACAGACAGACACACACGCATAGCGGTCAAACTTATACGACCCTTTTTTTAGTTCGGAGGTTAAAAATATAGACAACCATAAATTGAAATAAAAATATAAGTTTGGTTTCAAAATAAAAATGTGTACTTTGAATCCCTTAAATGAATAACGAGAACTTATTAAGTAATAATACCACGAATGAAACACACACAGCATGCTAATGGAATAAATTCGAAATTGTTAGTTTCTTAGATAATTGAGTCACAAGGTAAATCACAGTAATGGCGCAGGGAATAAGTCCTTGTCGTTGCTTTCTATTTTTTTATTCAAAAAAATACGGTGGTCTTCTTACAAAATGGATACAGAACAAGTGAAAACAAACAATTGACTGAGTTCAGTCCTCTATCACAGTGTTGAGTCCTCTGTCACATTACACATATATACATGTCGCACAAACATAACTGATATCCCCATTTAATACATACTATACAATTTAAAACTAATTTGCGCCCTCACGGATAAACAGTGATTTTTACGAAGAAACAAACGTTTCAAACAAAAGTTGGTTATTTTCTATAGGAAATATTTATTACATTTAAACTTTTGTTTCTAACGGTTAACAACATGGGTCCTACGAACCCAAGACCCAAGAGACCTACGTTGCTCATTTACGAACTCGACCTCACTTTTTACGTCCTACGTACGCTAATTTCAGCTCGATATCATTTTTCGTTTTTGAGTTATCGAGTTGGCAGACAGACGGACAGACAAACGAAAATGGGCTAATTAGGTGATTTTATAAACACGTATACCATATTTATAAACTTAGTATACCTTGCATATTACATATATGCATGGTATAAAAATTGAAACAAATATATAACTATGATAAGAGAAAAACAATTTTATGATGTCGTCTATAAGCCGCTTTAGACTGTTTTTAGAAACAAAATTGGTGAGCAACTTTAATAATTGTTGAAGACAAACTCATATAACCGTAACACATAATCCGTTGTACAAGATAAATTCATAAACAATGTGTTATAATGCATTTTCTTTTCTTTAATAAAATAAAATGTCTAGGTTTTCTATAACGATATTCCTACTTAATTGATAATATTGTGATGAACATCATTGTCTATAGAAATGATTTTTCCTCTAACTCATTCTCTATTCTTAACACAGCGTCTTTCTTCGTAAATATGTAAGGGTTTTTCCGTTCTTTTCAAATATTTAAGTGCTAAGTTTTGTCTTTCCGCTAATACTTTTTATTATTTGTTTATTATAAATTTGTGTTATTGAGTTGGCAATGTACAAATACGTATTAGTAGTAAAATATAATAATAAAAAATCGATTTAATCTCAATGCAGAGTTTCAAATTGAAAAAATATGTATACAAATTTTTGTAATTAGACTTAATTTAATAAGCGTATCTAATTATTTCTAAAATTGAACAATAAATATAATAAAAAGTTATAGTAAATGAATCGCAATAAAAAAGATAAACAAAAAACCCAAATGACCGAATGTCTTTCGTAAATAGAAGCCACTATTCAATTTCGTGACAGTTGAAAACATTCATGATAATCGATAATTGAATTTTTTATTATTATTAGCAATTAATGCCTATCTACTAAAATGGTAATTAACTTAGGAAATAATTATTCTTATTATAAGTCCGTCAGTCTAAATTATATACTTAGACGGTATAATAATGTTCCCAGAAGTGAACTGTAAAGATTAAATGGGAATGTTCTATGAATATTTGGTGCTTTGGTAAATTGTATAAAACAATTATTAAATACAGTTATTGAAATAAATACCACGATACTCGAAATAAAAATGTATATTAAGAAATTCTATTTAAATAATAAAATTAAAAAACATACAACGGACTAAAATGTCGCTAAATATCGATATTTCGATTGCAACGGAATCATCGTCAGTATTGTATGTCTTTTAATTGTATTTTTTAAATATAATTTCTTAATATACAATTTTATTTCAAGTGTTGAGGTATTTATTTCAATAACTATGTCTCAACTCGAAGTCAACAAGAATTCATCTTTATATAAATTATTAAATAATTTGATATGAAATTGAACTTAACCGTTTTGTTGAAACTTGCTTTGCTTACGCAATTCCTGCGTTACGAGTTAGGTTAAATACTAGAGTGATACCTACCCGCTTCGCTGGGTTTAGAAGTAAAGATTGATAAAAATTGCTCTCGCTTATTCCCTTTTTATAACACTCGAAATAATGGTAAATGTATAATAGTTATTATTCATTGAGTATATCAGAAAGATGTCCGTGAAATATTTTATATGGACTACTTTTACAGAAATCTGTAATTTATGGTAATGTCAAATTAAATTAATTTTTTTATTAATATATCTTTATAAATTATATCTCATATGTTATTCTGATATATCAGCTATATTGCTGTACAGTTTCATTAAAAACCATTCGCTAGTTTTTGCGTGAAAGCGTAACAAACATACAAACAAACAAACATGCTTACTTTGGCATTTAAAATATGTAGATGAGAAGTGAACGAAGAAGTATTATATCCTAACATTTTTCAAGCAACAACAATAACCGTATTTATTATCTATTAACCAATGTCCTTCAATTTATCTTACTTTCTAAAAGCATGCCATACCATTGTATAAAACCTACTGTAACCTCCATATATAAATGGGAGCTTGTTTCCTTTTTTATACCCGTGAGATCGCATATTTGGCGCAAATTGTATATTATGTATTATATGGGTATATCAGTTATATGTATATGACATGTATGTATGTGTAATGTGACAGAGTTATTCTTCACTGTCTATACATGGTATTTCAACAATTAACTCAGTCAATTGTTTGTTTTTACTTGTTTACTAGGCAGTATGAATAGTATTTTGCAAATAACTATGTTCTATGCTATGCTACTGGTTGCCACAGGGTAAAATGATTTGCCCAGTAGAATCTGTATTGCTAAATTAATTGAAACAGCAAATTGCTAATTAATTTAAAAAAAAAAAAAGTTATATATAATAAATTTTGCAACGCAAAAACAATTAATGATTCTGAGATATATTTTGATGCCCATAGAGGATATTTGGTAAAAACCACAGAAAATGTTAATTATGTGTTTCTTGCCTTCTATGCGTGTGTATGACCAATTTATAGGCCGATGGTTCTATATTGATTGGAAGTTATTTTAAGTATAACTACATTCTAGACGCCAAGGAGCATTGTGAAAAAAAAAATGGAGAGCTAGAAAAAGAGTTATTGCTGCAACATTAGATCTTACAAAACCCAAAATATTTTAAGAAGCAGGTTACCGTTAGTTAGGGTGAAATAAAGTGAATTAGATATTTTTTTTTTTTTAACAATAATATTGTGGTTTAAACACATACAAGTCTATGAAATACTTGCTAAACAATTATAACAAAAGTACTGCATTTATTTTCATTCGCTCTAGAAGGAAAAATAATGAAGCTTACTCTCTAGTTGGTTACTTTTATTATTAAAAAGTTGAATGAATAAAGAAATGTAAATTTATACACAAAATACAAATACTCTGGAGAAATAAAATAATAATTTGATTAGAATTCACCTTATACGTAGCACAGGCATCCTCACCTATGCAAGCACCATATATGCTAATATTCTTTATGCGAGAATTATTTATTTGAGTTATTTGTTTTATGACTTTATATTGGTATTATTGCAATTTAATTCATTCAAAAGAAAATTTTTTCATACAGTAAACATCAATTTTAAACCAATCACTGAGTGTAAGGTTCTATGATTTTTTTTCTTTTATTTAAAGTGAAGTTAGTTTTCTTAAACAGTGAAACACAGCCTTAATATTTCCAGTAAAGTAATTGTCGCCCTGTTAGCTCAGTTCGATTCCCGCCGTCGCAACAAAATTAATTTAAATAATATTTGTGATGGGCTGGTGTAGTGCATGGTATATGCATGAAGGAGGTGCAGCCTCTGAAATTGTGGAGCTGATAAATAAAATTATCAGCAGAAAGGTGGTAAAACACATATATGGTATCACAATGGACTCTATAGCCTAACTGTGTCCTTCGTGGACAGCCAACATAACCTAACCTAACCTAATTGTGAGTAAGCAAGAAAAAAGCTGGTAAACTGGTCAAACAAGTACTTGATTAGAGGATCCAAAAAGTGAACAGGTACAAAAACTTCATAAGTTTTTTCTTTGTAAATATTTTTCCCCGAAGAATTGTACAATTTTTTTAGCCCCTTGCATGTGACAAAACTTTTATTTTTTACTATATACTTGGGAACCTATTAATTGAGAACCATTAATACTAAAAATCTTTTGTATAATTAAATTATATTGCAATGTACAAGCGTCCTAGGAAAAGACACTTTTTAGTAGATTGAATAAAGTTTTTTCTTTTACGAATTCAACTCAGTTATGTTTTTGGACTATTTAACATCATTTCGTCTCATCAATGTATGCATATACAAATATTAAATAATACTTCTAAGACTTGAAGCTATTGCCGAAAGTTCAACATTGAATTCATGTTGATATATGAGTTATATTAGTTGTAAGTACGAAACAGGCTGGGTATTAGGGAATTTGTTTTCGTTTTTGGTTTTTCCATATTGTTCTAGATTTTATCAATTATAAATAAGTAAGACCAGTAAGCAGTTAGTCCTTAGCCACCCGTGAATTATTTCTTTGATATGAAGTAGGTCACATACAGAATAATGTTTCAAGTAAAAGTTGTTCGTTTCAAAAGAGGATTGAGGATTTCGCATAATCAACTTGGATACGATTTTGCCTTTCAATTAAGTTAAAAAACAAGTGGTTTTAGTTATAGATAAGACTACTTTAAATTACTTTAAATATTTTATATTTATTTAAATCGATTGTAAAAATTGACTAAAACTGTTAAATTTTAATTCTATATTTGGAACCCTACAACATAACCAAAAAGAGTTTCAAAATTCCAAAGCATTAACTTGCATATAGATTCTTACATTAAATTTCTGCCGAAAATATTCATATTTTTAAAAAATGATTCAAACAAAAACTATAAGTCATTTCATGAAAATCTTTCTAGTTTAAATCGGTCTCTATCTCTCACCAGTAACGAAAAGGAGTTGTCCTTTGACTTCCATTAAATGTCAAGGTCGATTTCAAAGTGCCTATGGGTTCACATTTGCTTGAAAAATTTATCTGTATTTGACCTATCTTAAAAGAAACATGTGATTATAGGGTAAGTTGGAAGGATATTTTGTCAAAACCAAAATTTTAAAAGACGTGTCTAACAAATGCCAGAGTCCTCTTTCAGGACGAGCTATAAATTTTTTAATATCACAAACTTAAAATTGATAAAAGATACACGAAAGGTAAATTAATGGTGATAAATAAAAAAATTTTAAGCTTCGAAATAAAACTTTTGGCGCGGTTAAAAAGTATATATCTACACACAATCTTGACAACAACGTCAAAAGTCTTTGTTCGTGATAAAACGAGTTGCCAAAATAAATACTGGCTCTAGCCATTATAGGTTCTGCTTCAAATTGAAGTCATATGCCAAAATTTAAAATTTGAGCCAAAAATAATAATAAATACCTAACTGTTGATAATTTTTAGGCTTTTCAGTATATCTTTACAGGGTTTAGCATTGAGAATCAATGGTATTCGCTGTCAACTGAAAGAATAATTTCAGTCTGGTCTTTTCGTATAATATTCTCGGGACATCCTGTAAATAGTCTCCATACATGCATATAAGCATTATATGCCTCGGAAGAGTGACGGCTGGGACAACATTTGATTTGTTTGGTTTGTTGAGGATACTTTAACAGGGTGGCATTGAGAAACTATAGTATGAGTTAATGAGGAAACTTCAGGTAGGTAAAATATCTAGGAGGTATAGAAGACACTCCCACATGTACATGTTGTTACTATACTCTGTTTATTGAAGGAACAATCTTTGTCGCTAATACTTGTTTGTAGAAAAGAACGACACACCAACAAGATTTGATTACCGACAGAAAATTTTTTTAATACAAGTTTTTGTGGTAGATCTCCTATATTCATGGATTCGAATTTATTGCTCTGAATTGTGAGCTACTGCTGCTTTAAAAGAAGGCAGAACAACTTGGTTAACCGAAATAGCTTTACAAGGCATTGCATATGAAGTAAAAGAATGCGAATGTATGGATCTGGGATTGATAATTAATCCAAAGCGAGTATAATTATTATCCGAGTTACTCTGTCGGAATTAACTCTAAAACATGTTTTTCTTGAAAGAAACAATTTTCGAAGTTAATGACAAATATCTCAATCTCTACTCGACAGATTTCTTTGAAATTTTTCGAAAATCATCTTTATAAATATCTCTATTGTCTGTGCCATGGAATTTAAAAAAATACAACTGTAAGTATCTTTTCAGAATTCGAAAATTTCCAAAAAAAATTTTCGACGTCATTTTGTGAATTGTTGTTTTTTGCTAAGGCCTAGACGATAGCGACATCTTAAGTTATTATGAATTTTTCAAGTTTTTTAGTTTCATTCCACTACAAGGGCTGGAATTGTACAACCCGGGGTTTCGGTTTTTTTGTAGCCCCCACTTCGTCGGCCTCAAATTGACAAAAATGTTTTTCATTTTTTTTATCTTAGTTTGAAAACTGCCTAGAATATTGGTTCCTAGCCCAGAATACCCCCTTGATGCTCTAAATTATCCTAACGTTGCCCGCTATCTTGGATTTTGACGAGTGAGACTCGTTTTATTTCTTCATTAGGTACCTATATTGTTTTCAAATAGGAAATGGTGACACGAAATTAATTTTTATGAATTTATTTTCATAATTCACATATATAACTTGCACAAGTCTCTTATAAAATTACCATAAGTCTCTTCAGAGTGATTAATTAATACAAATCTCATTAAACTTTAAAAACACACTTTACAATTATGATGGAGAATTTCCTTATAGCTTCTGAACAGGATTATTAAGACAAGCTTTAGTGACTTTTTCTTATTCCCGAACATCATTCTTTCAGTGAATGTACTATATATATACATTATCGAAAGTAATTGTGTTTAGCAATAGTGTACACACACTCATATCACCAGAGTATGAGTTAGTTTGATGATGATGATGATGATATAAAATGGCAGGAGGAATAGAAGTAGCCTGGCTGGGTAGTAACTCTCGTCGAATGCACTCAATGTTTTGTTGTGAAAATAACATATACATATAACATACATTTAAACAGGTAATCGTAGGTGAGTTTCAAACTGTTAAAACTTTTGTTATGGCTTGTCGAGTACCTATCTATATAATACATACATGTTTCATCCGATATATACAGAGTGTCCTGTGATCGGTCGTGCAAAATTTAATAATGTATTACGTACAGGTGACATAAGGGCATGTATTTATCCTCCGATACAAACATCGATAAGGATTGATTTATGTTTTCTGTACCTGAAATTTCTATAGATCGATTTACGTATATATTATACATCGATTTCAATTCATTGATTCTTTATTCGTGTTGTTAAGGGGATTTATAAACTTGTGAGAAAAAAAACCCAAAACTTTGAATTCAAATTACAAAAAATGCATAATAGTTATAAATATACAATCTTCTTTACATATGTATTTTTTAGAGTATATAAAAAAAAGTTTTAAGCTGATTTTGTCGTCATATTTTCCCTGTAGAGTAGGCAAAAAAAATTATTTTTTTTCAACTGTTGCCCTAATTGATCGATTTTTGATGGTTTAAAACAAAAAAATCAAAAACAATCTTAATGTACTCGTTATTTTACAAGTGATCAAAATTTGAAATAATTAAATTTAAAAAAGTTTAAATTTTGTTAGTCAATTATGCCAATACAAAAATGAAACCAATTCGAAAAAGATATACATGAACTTTTGTTTAATAGTCTCGGTCTTGGCCTAAAATTTGTAATAATCCTGACACAATTCATCAATTTTGTTTCAGTTTTGCATCCGTTGTTGATAGTATAAACATCGTCAAGATCCAATTTGCATAAAAAGAGTAAAAGCAATCGCGGAATCGTTGTTTTTCATTGTAATCATGATTGAAAATTATCGGAGTTAGCTATAAAAGGTTTTTTAGAGAAGTTCAAATAATACCGTCCAGGTTTAACCCAGACCCATTTTGAGCAGGAACTGGTCTATAACTGAAGCTACAGGACACTTTTGACTTACGTAACGATTAACTTAACATCTAAGTACTCACGGGACATCTTGTATGTGTTCATATGCATTTTCAAACATGAATACCAAAAGTTTATGTACAGAATGCTATAACAATATACTATGCAAATCAAATATGAGGCATTCTATGCCTCAATAAATATAAAAAATTGAGAAAATGAGTAACTTGTTTTCAATTGTCTTAACTCTAACAAACATATAAAATTAGTGTCGAGATGGATCGAAATTTTGATCAACACAATCCATTATTTCTTTAAAAAAAATTCAGTCATCTATTTTTCATCTCAAAATTAATCTAAGTACATTCCCGGGACACGTACAATATTTTCTATATTTTGTAACAGCAAGTAAAAAAAGGTTCCTAGAAATATGAACCGGTTCCATCACATCCAAAACATATTAAAATGATAATTTTGTATAAGAACATTCTTAAAATTTGATTTCAACTTTTCTGATTCTAATAGAAAAAATTTAGTCTTCATTATAACCCCACACTAAAATTCCATACATCTTCACTATGTGATTTTTATAAGTGGTACAAATACTGGGGGAGGAAGCGAGAATGGAATGAGTTTATTTTCTATTTTTATGTACCAAATCATAATCAGTTGTATATTGCACGTTGACATAAAAATGTCAAAACTTTTCATCATCACTCTTACAGAAATTGTTCATCTATAATGATGTACATGTCATATGCGTACATAAGTAATTTTTCATAATTTTTTTTTTCGACATCTTTCTAACGCACGTATACGCATCCAAAAAAAAATTATATTTTGTTCATAAAACTTTCATAATTAATAATATTTTATATCAAAAACATCGGATAATTGTGTATGCTTGAAAAAACCTCTTAGAAAATATAACAATATTGAAGTGTTCAAAGAAATAAGCCATTTAATACAATATGTTGACGACTATCGTTGATACTCCATGAAGTATCTAATTACTGTCTTTGAAATAACTTTCAATTAATCGTTATTTTGTTTATTGAATATCGAATTGTAATCTTTTGAAACACTTTAGACTTTAGAACAGGTCCATAATCATACTTTCAATACTCACATACATCTAATCATTTTTTAGTTTCGAGACCAAAGTATTATGACGATATACCGAAAATAGTAAAATGGATACAAGAGTGTTCCAAATGAATGTTTTTTTGAAATTTTGGTACCATGTACGGTGTCCACATGAAGATTTCTCTATGGACAGTCAATATGAACGGTTGATATAAGAGCGCAGTGATAGTAGTTATTGACTTAGTAATTGTTAAATACATTTCTCATAAATGATTTGAGAATAATGATTGCGAATTGATTTTGCGTGGAACAATTCACCTTTGTGTTAAGCATTAAAGTAAAGCAAACTTTTTAAAGAATTCACCCAGTGGTGTCTTATTATATCGAACTTTCGAGGGATAAAAAGTTACAGTATTTATATTTGATGGTTAGTAAGCTTAGAAATTCCTTAAATTTGTATGTAAAGTCTTGATTATTGTAAGACACAAAATTATACCTGGGGATTAAAGAGCCTGGGGGATCATACTCAAAAATATCGTCAAAAAGCAATAAACTGAAAAAGTTGCAACGATGCTATTAACTAACGACGAAAAATGAATGTATAATATGGACTGTAAATTCATTATATATTTGCATGTTATTCATATACAAAATAATATAATTTATATACATTTTAAATATATAAGTTAAAATATAAATAATAATATGAAATGAATGCATTAATAAGTTAAAATGGTTTTATAAAAGTTTGTTATGATAGATTGATATGACGATATTATTATACATAAATATAGATATAGGATCTTTCAATGAGAATGATACTTTTAAAAAATTTAACTAACAGAATATATATGTATTATCAAAAAATGAATTTTTCTAAAAAATGAACATGATGTGAATAACTAGCACAACAATTGAAGCCCAAATAAATTAAAAATTTAAAGAAACCATCAACAATATCAGGTCTGATAGATGGGTATCTTTCAAAAGAATCTACTCGGTTGAAAATCATCACGTCATTTCTACTTGTTATCGAGTTCGGAACCATAAACTTGAAAATAAAACATGGCTAAGAACACTCTCGATCAAATAACCTTTCAAATATAAAATCAAAAAATCAAAATAACAATAAAACAAAAAAACAAAACTACAATGCCACAGAATCAGAACTGACTTGATCAAGTGTTCTTAACAATGTTTCAAAAAATTTGCTCAGTTGTTCGAAGATCATAACGTCTTTTCTAGTTGTAATCGGATACGGAATCCTACTCTCGTACTTAAAATATAGCTAAGAACACTCTCAATCAAATTATCTTAAAAAAATCAAAATCCGTTCATCCGGTTACGAGCTACAATGCCACAGACATACACGCAGATACAAAAATACGCAGGCACGTTAAGTATAGAATTCAAACCAAAGGTGTGATTTGAAAGCTTCGATATTCAAATTCCGGCCTGCAAAAAATCGGGGGTGACCTGTTGAATGATATTTTGTGCACAACATAACGTCAATGTCCAAATTAAAAAATATTAATAAGTATCACTCTTATTGAAAGACCTTATACATGTACTTATTGTCGGATGGCTAATACCAACAACGAACGGCAAAAAGGTATTTCGGTAATATGGTTTTGGCTTTATTTTACTTATATATTAGAATTATGATTGCCAGCAGATACAGTCCTTTTATGTATATTATACATTTTATTAAAAAGTATTTTTACAGAGTGATTCGATAAATAAGTGGCGTCTCTATACAAAAAGCTTTTCTTCATAGAGATTTTGTATATTTTTTGAAAATGGGAAATCACCCTGTAAACAATTTTAGATGATATACCAAATGAAATGGATTTATATATTTTTCGTGCCTCAACTCATTTTTTTTTTTTTTATCAAAATTTCTTTAGACGATTCTGATTCAATTTGAAAATAAAAAAAATTCCCGATTTTGTGGAATTTCCTTAAGAAAATCGATAAAATCATGCTTTCACTGCATTAAGATTCTGGAAATATCTTGAAAAATACTCGTTTAACTGTCTTATCAGACAGTTGCAGTTGAATACACTCTTATACTACATTAAAATTATTTCAAATATTTTCTATTTGAGTATACTTCAAATCATTCTGTAAAAAGTTCGGAGAAAACAGCTAAATGAAGTACATACCACAGAATAATAATCAACGAATGCTTATTTATTTTATATTATTATTGACATAAAATTATTCGTACCTAATTCATTATACACATGTTATATACAGGAGGAGTTATAAAGAGTGCACAAAACTATATCATCAAAAATAAAATAAAAGAACATACTTGCCTCTTTTTTTATTAACACACTTATATTATTTTTAATTGTAACTAACTTAATAAAATCCTCAAGATCAAATTTAACTTAATTCTAATTGTTCGATGAAATTCTATTTTGGTTCCCAAAGAGTAAGTGAAATAGAAAACGATATCTGTTAAATCGGCTAATTTAAAGAATGAATGTAGAGAGCATTCCACGCTAAATTTTACATTATAATCAAAATTATTTTTACTTTAATTCAGAGGATTTTTTTAGTTTTGTAAAATATTATTTATTTTTCAACTTATTACATTTTAATGATCAAAAACTTAAAATAACGATATAAAAGTTTGATGGAAATAACAGAAAATTTAATTCTATATATTTTTCTAAAATAAAAGTATTTAGTACTACCTCAAAATGATTGCACTTAATAATATTCTATCTTTTCCAAAAATTTGAAGAATTGACTGTCTACTTTTAAATTTTAAATACGCTACCTATAAAAATTATTACTTTTCAGGTTATACTTTTGAGTCTATAGGAGCTATTCTTAAAATACGTTACGCAAGCAAGAGGAAGGAGTGGTGTTGTATAACGACATGCAGTTCTTGGTTTTTAGTAAATTTTTGTTATTTAGTAGGGTTTGAGAGAAGAAATCGTAGTAGTTCAAGATTAAGGTAAAATCCAAGGCCTCCCATAAATTTCACGAGCCAAACGATACACTCACTTTTGCTTAAAAAAATTTTTTCATCTTCATTATTTTCTAAAATTCAAATGGGATTTCAAAATTTTTGAACAACTTTTATAAAGAAAAGTTGAGCAGAGTGACAAAATTTTGCGTGATATATTTTATGGATTGGACCATATTTCAAGAATGCTATTTATAGCTTCATTGTTCATAGAATTGTATGCGTTCTTACCATGGCACTTATTATACTAACAGATCTCTGACAACTTTCAATATTTATGTGGTATTAATATATGTGTACATGTATTTCTCATGGGGAATTGATATCTACAGATTCATCACTATCTTTCTTTCATCCGAAGGCATATAACACAACATCGGCAACGCAACACTAATTACAGATCCGTGGGGACTGTAGTACCTACAAATATGAATACACCCTGCTGTCCTCTTCTACCAAAAACTTGAACCAAGCTCCCTTATATGCGTTCTTTTGAAAAGGTATTCGACAGTCGATGGTGACGGTCGGTTTTAAGTAATAATCATGGATGTTTATAAATTGGGCACTAGTCGTTTCGGTAAAGTATCATCGTAATTTATGACAAGACCTTTATTATTGTTACTTTTTAAATTTTACTGTAAATCTAAATGTTTATAATACAATTTTTACAATGTTTTAATATAGTAATTTGTTACAATAAAAATTCTCGCAATGAACATGTTTTGATTAAATAAATTGTCCACATTTCTCGGTGAGCATTTTCTATGATATTTTTGTCTAAAAGTGGCTAATATGTTAGCAAGGGACAGTAGCGTAATGGTAAGTCAGGAAAGCTTATAAATTAATGTTCCGAATATTTCCAGGGCTTCGCAAGAAACGCAATTGGTTTAATTTTTGTATATTTTCTACAGAAACAGTTAAATGTGATTTTCTTAACCACGTAAAATGTGGTTTTTCCGTGATCTACTCCGTTCTCAAAAAAATAACAGTTTAATGATTGGAAAAACTCCAAAGAGACCATTTTAAAAGCTGAAAAACAGGGCTTAATGTAAGATTTTTGAGCTTATCAAAATCCTAAAATAATGTTAGAACATTCTTTAGTAAAGTTCTGAAAAGTAGAGATTTTTCATTCTCTAGGTACATTTTTAAGTTCTTAAAAAGATGTTTAATTCCCATTAACAACAATGTTTAAGACTGAAATCTATTTCAGTCCTACACATTGTTATTAATAAAAATTGTAACATCATTTAAAGAATTAAAAATTGAGGCTTTAGAATTAAACGATTTGTAATTACTCTTCAAAACTTTATAAAATAGTGTTCAAAGATCGTTTAGGAATTTTAAAAAGCTCAAAAATTTAATTTTTAGCTTTGTTTCTAAGCGATTAAAATGACCTTTTTCCAAACGTTAAACTGTCAATAATTTGAACACGGTGAACTTTACGAAAAAATCACAGGGGGGCCTTTTATACGTGAAATGGCTAAAAAATTTAAGGTAACCTGACTTGCTTCAAGAAGTTATCTAGTAAAAACAAATACGAATAAATAAATACTAGTTTAACGTCAAAGCTGTGGAGTATAGTTTCTCAGAATATGAATTCACTTTTCCACTAAAATTATAATTAAGATGTTTTTTCCATAAGTAATAACCACATCTTACTAAATTATAGAAGTCCCATTCATGTGATAACAACTATTCCCATCTAAACATGAAACATATACCGAGTGGTCCATCAAAATTTATTCAGTAGGTAAACAATTTTTAAAGGAAAATATATTTTCAATAAAAATTATTCCAAAAGAAAAATAACTCATCCCTTTAGGAGCAACTGTTATGGTAATTACTTAACTACACGAAAAATGTCAAAAATATTTTATTAATTAAAAATCAATAAATATTCTTAATTTTTTTTAAATATTTGTTTGATATATTTTTCAGCCAAATAGCTTGAGAACTGTCGCTAGCTCACAAACATATTTTATAATAACTAAAACTGCAATAAACTTAATAGTTTACGAGTTATTTGAAAAAAAAAACCTATTTTTGGGAACTTTGACGTTGAAATATTTTGTCTGCAATGAACTTTTCATAGATAATTTCTTATATTCAAATTATGATAATCCCGGTGAAAAATCTTGGATTTTTTAAGCTGATCAATTTTGCTATTTTCTTTTTTTTCTGGACTAATAAAAATATAATAATGGGGGTTTAACCCCCGTCTTTGCGACGCATGCCTAATCACAGAGGCCACCCACATCATTATTTGTTAATCTTTATTTATTAAATTACAAACATAATTACAATTACACTTTTGATGTGGGTGAAGTCGCTTACTTCGTTCTTATCCAAGCGATGACAATGTGATCAACTCTGCACTCCCATTAATTATAAATTGTTCACACTGCCGCTGCCTGGATTCGAACCCGCAACCTAAGTCTAAATAGTCAAACGTTCTAAAACTAGCGCCTTAGACCGCTCGGCCATTTAGACTAATAATAATACGGATAATGAAAAGCTATAAATATTTTCGCGTGTAAAATAGTAACACTACATGATTCTAACTGAGAGGCAGAACATACTGAAAACTTGGGAATATCTTCCATGCTGTTTCCGAGCTCTTCCAATAGAAAGGATGACGAACGTCATTGTGTGGTCTTCTATCAATTTAAATATGTTGAAGTCTATTCCTACTTCAGCAGAAATCGCTTTAAGTATAATTATGTAATTATTCTAGTAGATATAACTGTTGAGAACATGGGTTTTATTTTGATGTACCACTTTGTACATATATTACCTTAATGTTTCTCAAAATCTATCTAATAAATATTTAAGTTACCAAAGTTGTTAATATATATAAATTTGGGAGAGAAACGAGAAGACGCAACAGCAATAATAAATAATAACTTCAAAGCTTGATCAAAACTTTTGAACGTGGTCAATAACATGAAGATGATAATGATGATGAAGATGATATCGTCAAAGACATTTTAGTTTTCTCTCTTAAGAACAGAACAGAAATAGAAGACATACGACGAAGTGTTTTTAAGAAAACAAGTTATGTGGTTTGAAATGGATACCTGACAGTCATACCGATACATACATATGTCCGAGTTTCATTTCTCGTCATCCCTTTGCGGTGGTTCTCATAACTTATCTAACCAACATCTTAAGAGACTTCTTAAACTAAAATGTATTTATCGTTATATATGTAGGTATATATAAGTTCCACGTATATTCACACAAATATACATATAATATTAGTTGTAAGAAGGAGGTAGGGTGTCAACCCACCAATTCGAAGAAGTCGAAACTATAATGTATAACATTAGATATGTTAGTTTATTATTCTCAAAGATGTTCTAGTATGTCCAAAATGAATTTAATTTACTTAGAAATGATGATATTACTATTTGACAAGTATAAAACTCGAAACATATATTACATATTCTAAACGCATTCATTCAATTTTGTATCTCTATGCATATTATGAAGTTGTTTTTAGCTAACAAGTTAAGATGTTGTTTTTACTTTAGTAAAAGTGTGTATTTACTTATATCGAGTTATACTATTATTTGTTTCAATAAGTTACACCGTATTGGGTAAGAGAAGATCTCCATATGGAATCTGAAATCAATTTTTTTTAACCGTTTGTTTTTTTCCCGTATGTTTCCTTGTAATCCTTTTTACTGTAAATAAAACTGATATGTATAATAGGACCAGTTTTAGTTAGGCTAGGTCCTCCATTTATACTGTGTGTCGCATTTAAGATGAACACACCATCATATTTTCGTTATTTTTCAGTCATTGAACAAAAAATCAAATTGACAAAAAGGGCTGATTCTTAATATTTTTCCTAGCGTCAGAGATGGTTAGAGATATCGAAAAAAAACTATGAGAAAAAGTTTCTTAGAATATTTATTTATTCCCATTTATCGATTTTCATGACAAAATTTGCATTTTAAAATTTTTCATTATTTTGGTCTATACCTAAAAATTATTGAAATATTTGAATACAAACACTATTAAATTATCAATTTGTCCAGTTTTTATATTCTATACCACACTAGTTATAAAATAAACAAAAATGAGTATAGATCAAAATAATGAGAAAATTATAAATGCGATTTTGATGCATTTTGCATGGAAATCGGTAAATGGGAATAAAAAAATATTCTAAGCAATTTTTTCTAATAATTTTTTTTCGATATCTCTAATCATCTCTGATGCTAGACAGAATATTAAAAATCGCTGCTTATTATAATAAATACCAGTATGTAAATTAAAAAAAAAATACTATAAATAAAAAGATACTGGCATTCGTCTCATCACTAATATTATTTATGCTTTCTTAGTAATTTAGATGCATTCAGCAAGGAGGAACCACATTAAAATTAAAATATCTTTAAAAAGATAATAAAATTCTTTGATATATTGCAAGTTTTACGACTTCCCAATTGAATAAAAAACATTGATGCTTTATGAATTGTAAACAGCTTTGTGTTGTTTATTTACAGTTCATGACTGTCGTCTATGCTTTTATGATCAAAGATATTTCACAAACAATAAAGTAATTATTTTTATATGGAATGTTTATGATATCGAATATAGACTCGGAATTAGTACCTTATCATATTCGAGAGAAAGGTTCGATAAAGTAATGTCAAAAAGTTCAGGTCTCACTTGCTGAAATGTGTTTTCATTTTACTGAGCTAGCGGAACTAGCACCTCCTTAACTTCTTCTTTATTTAACCCAATTTTCAGTACATTATTTTTGAACTTTTAAGGTTAAAATTATTTGTGCATATTTACTTTATCCCGTCCGAGTTTTCGTAAATTTCCTATCCTTTTTTAATGGTGCGATTTACGGAAATCAAAAATCAGTTTAGTTTCTTTTTTTGATAAAAAAACATTATCTAAAGTAATTTTTCAACACAAAACACTAACATCAGGTTCGTTTGACGATTGGACGACCACGTTAAATGTACGCGAGGAGTGATCGATATTGAGCCTGAACCCCAAAAATTTGTTGTAAAATCACAAAATCAGCCAGATTTTCGTATTTTTGCGATATCGACGAAAATTTTTCAAGAGGAGCGATATTTCAGGAAACTTTCAACAAAAATAGCATCATCGACAAGCAATTTTTTTTTACTCAAAAACTACTACGAAAAGTCATATTGCCTTCGCCAAAACAATTTTCTACATCCTCGCTTGAAATTTTATATTATAGTATCTTTGAAATTTTCTTAAAAAATTCTCCGTGGAAAATTTCAAATACATATAATAAAATAGCATTAATATAAAAGAGCCTCTTCTAATTTGATAAGTAATTTTTTTCACAATACTGACGTTATGTAGAAGAAATACAAGCAATTTGTAATTCAAGGGCCGTTCAATCAAAGTTAATTAGAATTGAATTCCAGAAATAATTAAATTTTACTTATATATAAAAGCCTTAAGGGCTTGTATGTGTTGCATATATACACATTAATAAATGTTATGTTTCATTCACTGAAACAATCACTGACGCCACCATATCTAACTCATTACGCCAATTTCTAACTCCCCTATTGATAATTCGCTATCGTTCCATGATCACTTTGTAAAGTGTTTATTATTATTATTTTAATCGATTCTTCTTACTTATTTCTTTCAAACTTTTCTATAGACATTAAACATTCGGTTTCTTTTCTTTCTTTTCTTTTTTGAAATGTCAGATATAATTTTCACAATAAGCATACATTTCCAAAATCTTCGCAGACGGGTTGCCGTACATATCCAAAAAAAAAGTAGGGTCAAAATATCCAAAAATTCAATTTAATTCATAAATGGATGCATCTTTTACTTTAGCTATGGTCCTTAAGATTGCCTAAGATTTCAGCTAATATCTCAAAGTGACTTTGAAATCAAATTGAATTATTATCTACTTTTGGATAAATATGATAAAAATTTTATATGGCACACAAGTTCACATTAAGATTTTATAATCATACTAGCTGTTACCCGCCCGCTTTGCTGGGCAACATCCCCACATGCACCCCTCCCTCCACATTTCCTCGCGTTGGATAACATTTTTGTAATGTACACGTCATGCTCTTTTATTTGATACCCCACTTAGGTATATTTGTAAATATTCGATATTTCCTTCCCACTTTCTCGCTACACCTTTCTACCCTCCGAAGGTTAAAAAAATTTCTAAATGTAATTTAAAACATTCTGACCAAGTTTTGAACTATTAAAAGCCATAATTGAAAAATATTAATTTTTTATTCATGAACACCCCCGCAACCCCCCTTATGGGTGGAATTTCGTAAAATCCGTTCTTAGCTGACCTCTACTTGGCAAAAGGAATATTCCTCCCAAATTTCAAGTCTCTAGGTCTTATAGTTCCAGAGATATCGTGATGAGTGACTATCTATCTATCTATCTATCTATATCTATAGAAAGTCTCCTATATATTTATAGATATAGAAACGTACCTATTAAAAAAGGTGAAATTAAAACCACAGAAAAAATATACAAGTAAATGTTACACATATAAGAAAGTTTAAAGTAAACCACAATCAGAAGTTCAGGCATTGTTTTATGTAACTAACAATCCGTCAAATATAGATTTATTTACCCTTCCTATATTTGAAACAATTTTTATAAAACTCAATTCCACATCGATAAAAAAAAAGTGTCAAACGACATATTTCATTTACCTTATAGATAATTCAACTTTTAAAATTTTGGATACGACTAGAAAAGCCACTTTTTTTCTTTTTTTCTTTTGGGCCATAAACTAAAGAATATTGGTCGGAGGATGCAAATCATTTGATCAATTCGAATCTACTTGTGAAGCTTATACTACTTAAATTTGATTGAATTTCTTATGTACCTGATCATAAAACAATTACAGAAAGCTACAAAAGCAAGCAGGTAAGAGGCATCTAGTCCAATACCTACTTACTTTAGCAAGTAATTAAAAGTATTAAAAAATTTATAAATTTAGCGTTAGTTTCTTTCATTTATTCCAATTTTAAACCTAGTAATATTTTCCCATTCCCCTGCATTGATAAAAGATAAACACACAAACCATGCATAGTCAAAACCAATATCATTATTATTACTATTATTATTCGAAAACTCTTATATTTCATTCATAACAAAATTTCTGAGACAGTTCTTATATGTATCATAATTTCATTTCTTTAACATATACATATAGTCTTTTCTTTTTAATAAATAAAATTATTCTCCATAAGCGAATTTAGTCATTGCTTGAAACATTTAAGCAGAATGTATAGCAGATATTAAAAACTTATCCTAATTTGTACTAATTGTTTTCTTTCGACAATTAAGTCGAAGATAAGCGATTGTTTTATTAACTGTATGTTTGTCACTAACATCGAACCACCTAGACGAATGTAGCAAATCTTGCAATTTTCATAAGCTATGAAAATTCTATTTTTGAATATCAATAGCTCTTGTAGCTGATTAAAAATGATCAAAAGCACTGAGAAAATTTTGATCAAAGAGAAACCAGTTAACTAACAACTTTTTTTCAAAGCAAAAAAACACAAGTATTTCGTCCTACAGGAGGTAATTTATTGAACTAAAATATTGTTTATCGGTTATTTACGGTTAAGTAAAAATATAATCTACGTTCAAAAATAATTAAAGGCATTAGAATCAAAAGCCATTAAAGGTTATTATTAATTTTTCTATGCTTGAGGCGCTTAAATAAACATTCAATTAATTTTCCCAAATTATTGCGAAACATTTTTGTTTCCTCATTTTACCTGACAGCGTTAAAATAAAAAATCATTACTTCCATAGGAAAAATTATTTTATTTTTTATAATAATACGGACACCATAAGATTGATTTGAACGCTTCTCTCTTTTGATTCAAGGCAAAATGCCAGATCGTTATATCTTATATTAGCGGCAAGAACATATGCATTGAGCACATAAAACCTCGTCTACCGAGCGGAGCTATGAAAGCCCGTGGCTGAATTTAAGACTCCTATCTGGGTGGGGTCTTATCATCGGACGTTGTGTACTTTGTACTACGCAACAAGCTATCTAAATGATTGAAAACAATTGAAATTGTTCAATTGATTGAAGCAAAACACATAAAAAATGAAAACTAAAGACAGTCTGTTTTTGGTTTTTTTTTTTCCTGTTCTTGTTTTTTTTTTTTTTTTTTAATCTTTCTAACAAATGTACTCATAATATTCTAGCTTAATAGACTATTCTCGTATAAACGCTTTAAGGTTTTATACGTCGAGAATCGAAAAATCGTGTGCTATAAATAAATTATACATTTCTTCATATTATATTTGACAGTCATAAGAGATACTCTTCGTCAAGAAATATAGAAGAAGAAACAGAAACACTTAGAATGATTATTCAATAATTAAATATATTTTATAATTAAAGTTTAAACTTTGTTTTGTAAATGATCTATCTGCTCCTAATTACACATATTGAGGTTATGAATATATGTATGAATATAATATAGGGTGTTTACTAGAACATATGCCGTTATATGAATTGGTATTTCTCATAGTCTGTGAGACAGGCCACTAATTTTACGGTGATTATCACTCTCTAGAAACTTTGACAGTGGTTTTATCACACCAATTCCGGCAATTTTTCATATACGAGAATTATTGTAAGTGGGGCGTTCTCCTTAACGCAGTTCCGGAACTTTTTGATCGCATGCACTAGCTGAAATTTCATTTATATAGTGTTGTTATTCTGCTAGGAAATAGTATATGCAAAATAGTAAATGAAAAACGATTTTTGAAATTTTCATTGTCTCGGACATCGGAAATCCTTTTTATACAGTATCAGGGCAAACAAAATTTGCATGTATTATTCAATTACCCTCCTATTAAAATTTCAAAAAAATAATGTCCATCAAGATGAAAGTTGTGCACACGATTGAAAATTCCAAGTCCTGTCAGTGAACTCTTCTGAGTAGTATTAAGTTGTTTTAATAAACTTAAGTTTTTTAAGTTTGTAGTATTAATTAGTATTAAGTGTTTTTGAAATGGTTTTTTTCCATCGCTATCATCAAGTTTCTATAGTTATGTAAGTGATTTAAAAAAATTGGGATAACTTAAAGACTGATGCTCATATTTTATTTTGAAAATATTATACGATTACGGGTTTTAATAAACACATTTGTTCGAAACATATTTGTTTATGCAAGTTTCAAGAGTTTGGCACAAGTTGGTTAATGAGTAGTTTGACAACTGTAGCTTCCGAAAAGGCAATTTTTAGGGTCATATTTAACTTGCATCAATATGTTGTTGTAACGATTAAGTTTTTAAATTAATGAAAACCTTTATCTACACCCAGTTTGTTAAAAGCCACTTATTCACTATTTTTATAAAAAATAACTTAAGTCAAATGTCAAATACAGCCTGCTCTTTCGAATACCCTAAAAGAATATAAAAATTTTTATCATCGTTGGCAATTCATAACGTGAAGAATAAAGAATTTGTACTACAACCTTCTTCTTACAAGAATAATGTCCAAATTTTGCTTCAATCTGTCACCAATAATACTTCAGCTTCCTGTATTTTTTAGCTCCCTGTAATATGTAACTACGGCCGTTTTGGTATTCGCTATTTACGCATTCTGCTTTAGCACAATTTCGAGTATTCAATAGAGCAAATGGTATTCTCATCAAAATCGCTAGGTTTAATAGAGTAAACATAAAGTCGTTGCGTTGTAATAAAAGTGTCTTAAAAACAGTCTGTATACAATATACTCAACAACGAATAATATATATTAAAATAATTACTTTCATTTAACTTACTTTAAAATATCATCTTAATGTTAGATATGTTGTTACTTGATTACTTGATGTATTTATAAAATTAATTAAAAGTCATTAAAATGAATAGATAGACAAATTTACAACAGTGGCAGTGAAACTCTGAATGAGTCGAAGGGTAAAAATCAACAAATTATATGTATGAAACCTGTATTGTATATATATGTACAATATTCATACATGTGTTGTATTCTCTGCCCCCACACATATCCTTGTCTTCTATTTGATGGCATATATCATTCGACAGACCAAATTTTTCAAGGATTTTATATATTAAAATTTTATTTAAAATATTTTTGCAATACAAACAGAAAATCTTGATTAATTTTGATTAAATTCTCTTTCGTTTCCCCCGAAATATCATCCCTCGTATACAAATATGGTCGATATTTCAAATACTTTTCGCTTCATCGTTAAAGCGATTCAAAAATCGATAAAATAACTAACAAAAATTTTCTGGAGGAATTTCTTGAAGTACGAAAATTATAACCCGAAAAAAACAAAAAACGGGTTAGTCTAACAACAAGGGATCATCCTGATATCGCATTGGCCATATTACCCTTAAAAATATAAGACTACACTTGATACCAAGACAAAATCAGAAGTGTAATTAGAATTGATCAAAAAAGAAGAAGTTATAAGCAATCAAAGATTGCCCATCTCCTATTTTCACTATTCTATTCGTGAAGTGAGAATTCTTTATCTGAGGTGATAAAAAAAATTTAGTGCGATCCTCTATTAGGTGAATATTGTTTGATACATACCCTAGACTTCGGTACGAAGAGAATATATTTCGGAAAAATAAAAAAAGACATGAAATATTTGGTTGGATTTGAAATTCAACGGCTAATGCCTGAATCACATATTGCAAAAATCTTCGGGATCAGTCCTCATACATATGATTTTAGTGGATATCTCAGAAATTTACTCGTCCATTTGCCAAAAAATTCTTGCGTTTCTATTTTTCACGATAGAATTATTTTAGAATATTTGGATAAAATTGTATTTTATGTTTTCCACTTTTCCTAATCGAAAATATAATTTTTTGACCTTATTTCACCTAGTAAGGGCTTATCCAACTCTATTATGTCTTGTGGATAACGATTTCAAGTTATTTTCTAATCAGTCTGTTATTGTTGACTTTTTCGTGGGGGGAGGGGGTTTATTCGTCCTATTGGCTCCGCTGTTGATCCACATTTTCCTTACGTTGTATTTATTAAAAATCAATAATTTTGGGTCAAATTTTTATCTAACAGTAAAAAAAGTTTTCATACATAGCTTTTGCGATAAGAATCGAAAATATATTTTTAATAATATAAAGCTGAACATATATTATGTACTATAAAATAATGGATAGTAATATTAGTATTTTCAAAAGTATCTTCAGTTCAAATTTAGCGATTTGTTGTAGAAAATATATCGAATAGAAAATTGTATTTGTTGGGTTTTACCATACCTTCGATCATAAGGTATCAGTGAATAGAATTCATGAGAGTCGTGGAAAAATAAGCTGAGAAAAAATCTTTAATTATGTTGGATTACACTACCGTTCTTTTCATTTTTCACATATTGGTTAAAAGATTTGGTGTAAAATATTTCCCCCAGAAATAATTTTTATTTATTTTCTGTGTCCCGTAACATTTTAATGAGAAAGAGAGAGAAAATGGAATGTCCGTTTTGTGCGACTGCTATCACCAAATCCAACATTCTCTTGAAGTTGAAGAAAACGTTGGAGAGCATTGCGTGTTATTTGATTTTTAGGAGCAAAGACAATCAAATTAAATAATTTTCCATTCTGCAGACTTCCACTGACGGGATTCAAACCAGGGGAATAATATGGGGAGGATATCGTATGTACATTTTTCTATTTCTTTGATATTACCAAGGAGCTAATGTATTTCTGACCTTATCCATAGATGCGATTGATGTGGATAGTAAATCAATACTGTTTTTGTTAACTCGATGTAGTAATGTTCAAGTATTATACTTGTAAGCATAACAAACATAAAATATAAAGGGGAAGTATATATTTAACCATTCCCACACCTTTCTAACTTAACTATCGATGCGTTTATTATGAAAGAAAAAAAAACACACATATATACACTAGGGTTTGATCAAATTAATGTCGTGACATGAATTAACTTTGTATAATGATATTTTATATGAGATGATATAGAGTGTTTCGTTAAAAATTCATGAGCTGTTAACGAGATTTTTAAGTGTACGAACTTTTTAAGTGTTTCTTTTGCTTTCCTTGATACAAATTTGTGAAATATTTAAAGCATTCAAAAAATTTTATTGCAAGAAACAATTTTTCCAACAACGAATACAAATGAGATACATTTTACAAAGACTTGATTTTCCTTTAAATTGACGCTTAGATTGTGGTCTATAACCAAACATAAATCGATTATACTATTATAATTCTTGGATAATATAAATAAGCACTTCGATCACCAAGAAGTCCATCATCACAATGAACGAGCTAATCGTAATTACTCTTATTGTGTAAAAACGGTCGCGCAGACCGTCATCAAATTATTAACGACCATGTTAAGTAATTACGATAAACAAATTCATATTGATGTTGACTCTTTGGTGGTCGAAATACGTATTTATAACCCCCTTTTTGGAATTACAACGAATCCGACGTTCTAGGTGTGTCTCATCCCAGAGCAGTCACTATGACCTAACCTGATTTAAGACTTTTTTTGCGAAAAAAGTAGATAAAAGGAATGATTCCACCAAATCGTTTTTTAAAATATTAAAAACCATGTTTCTTTGATCGTCCGAGTTCCGTTTTTCAAATCACATGATCCTGTAGGTAGAATAAAATGTACAGTATTATACCATCACATGCCATAAATTACTAATTTGGACCCTATATTCGATAATGACGTCGTAAGCATTCTTTTTTAAATGCAAATGCGTTGTAATTTTTTAGTGACAACCGTATAGGTTACAGAAAACACACTGTATATTCTAAGTGCGTGAATAGTTTGAGCTAAATGTGTCAAAACTGTTCAATAATAATCCCTATCAGGATTAGACGATATGTATTATCATATTATATACGTTCGGGAATATTATGTCTTAACAGTTTAACATGTTAGTCTTATAATCTCAAAGAAACATTGTACATCAATATAGTTTTAAAAAGGAAAATGCATTAGGACACATTAGGCGGGATATTTTGAGAAATTCAATCTGGGTATCGATAAAAACAACATTACATGAAAATGACCAAATTTATTTTTGAAAACTGATTACCTGGAAATAAGCCCAATATTGTGTATTTTCGATAATCGAATTTTTGAACTTATTTTCTACCCAAAATACATAGAAAACGATTTCGTTTGACAAATGGACGATTAGCTTTCAAACTATCTTCATAAATTCAAAAACAGGTAAAATTTTTTTGAATTTTTGAATATATGAATTGTCCAGGATGACTTCTGTCAGTTGAACTGTCGTACTTGAGAATATTTGTTGGAAAATATGCATTCCATTAGATTTCACTGTCAAAATTAAATTTTCGTTCTTCACTTTTGATTGACATAAGATATTTTATAATTTCCATTCTTTAATCAATAAAACAACAAAGCCATTAAAAGGAATACCGATCGTCGTTAAAATTTGGGTAATTTAAAAAAAATATTGTGTTAAAATAAAATTTGACCATAATTCATAAATTTTGGAATGCAAATGATTTGAATAGAAACGATTCTACATTACATATAATAATAATAATAATGTATTATTGTATTATATAGTATGTGAAAATGTGTTTATTGTCGAAGTTCAAACTAAAGTGAATACTTACCACCCACTATTTCATCCACATATAAAATATATGTATTATATATATACACATATATAAAATATGTAGAGATCCCCCCGCGCACATCATCATAATCTTTAAGGAATACGAAGGGTTAAACACCAATAAGTAGAATAAACATTATATATAGAATAATACAATACAACCTTATTATTTATATATAGTTCAATTTTTAGTGGATAAAATATCATAAAATTATTGGGGTTTATGGTGACGACAATTGATCGACAAAATGAACTATTATCCTTGTTCCTCTCTCAGTTACAATATCAAAGACCTCGTTTGGAAATGTTATTACTAATCTGAAAAATTTGATTCAAACAGTTCTCAAATTTGAGTTTATTCCGGCGTTTTATAAATTTACCTCGTCTTTTCAGACAGTATCGTTCCAATTAAAAGCAATCAAGGTTATATTGGCGTAAAATTTTAAAATGCTACGTATAGTGAGAACTAATTTCTTTTCAAACTATTCTCTTTCTTTACTTGCCATTTTTTCTTTTGTTTAGTGGAGCATTGGTAAATATGCGTGTAAAATACATGGCAGTTGTATAAGTCATATGGTCATAATATTTTAATAAACGGTCAAGAAGGATTCAGCATTTCATATAATACCAAATAGCATAGTAAAAAAATGGAGTGGAATATGAAAACATTATTTTCTGCCTTTGCATACAATATAAGCTTGTCTTTTAAAAAGGATTTTTTATTAAAATTTTCTATTTAAAACCAGAAAAGGTATGAATGTCAAATACGGTGGAAACGATGAGAAAATTAGGTCATACTCACCATAAAAGTGCATTGTCATCCAAACTAAAAGTGTAAACAAAATTTCAGCTCAATCGATTGAGAATTACTGCTTCAAATTTGAGTTGCAAGATTCCACCCTAACAAACATGGTTACATAGTTATAGATCACAAGCAAATGCTGATATATTTTGGTTGAAATGACCCACCAGTACCCCCCACTGTATGTAAAAGTAAGTTTATGCATCATAGCGTCCTTTTTGGTGCGATAATAGTGAGAATATGAATGTCACACCTCTTGCCGGCTCACTTCTACTCCACCAAATATGTACGTCGTTTTTGGACTGACGAGAGATCAAAATATTGTTTTAACTTCTGGTACCGTACTACCAGATTTCTGGACGAAATTTATGTAATTCGCTCCGATTTCCTATGCAGAGTTAGAATCCAGCAACGCCGTACATATTTAGTGGTGCAGGGATCAAACAGCAAGGGGTGTGACATTCAGTTTCTCACCTTTACTCACCTTTACCGCGCAAAAATGACACCATGGTGCTTAAACTTACTTTTTCATAAAGAAGCATTTTCTTCAACATGATTCCTGGTGGTTCATTTCGACCAAAAACTTTCAGCATGGGCTTGTGGTCTTTTACATAAATTTCAAGTTAAATAAACGCATGTAAAAATAATAATCAAATGAAAAACATCGATGTTCGATTTATTTTTTCTTTTTAAGAATTAGAAATATTTGATTCCTTCGTACAATATATTGACCAGTTCAAAACGAATGAACTATGAAAATTTTGGTATATTTATATAAGACAAAACTTTCTCTAAGAAGTAAACTGGCCGAACACACAAGTCAGCGTCTTATTTCAGCCACAATGTTAAGTAAGTAGTATTAAGTATATATTTATGAATATATAGATATACACACACATATAATATACATATATTTATATATAATAAATAGAATAAACGGCATCGTTCTATAATGTTGGGTAGAATCCTATCCCCCTGTATTCTCTTATATTCATTGTGTGTATTATATGTAAAAACAGCCACATCGCATGTACACAGCTTCTTAGTATATTTCTTGCTTATAGTTTTCAATGTTAAGTTGCCGTCTTTACCGGATTCCCTTTATGTGGTAGCAGCGAGAGTATAGTTAAAAGGACAATAGAGGAAATGGCTTCTACAATCTATTGGCTTAAACTCCTTTTCTTATTCACAATATATGTGTATGTACATAAGATGTGCTATGTGGTTTAACCCTTTATTCTCAATACAAATTTCTTTTATATATTTTATTGTTTTAATACATATAAAGCGGATATATGTATATCAGCTTCCTGAAAAATTTACAGGATGATTTTTCATCCTTACTTACTTTAGTTATGAAAAACTGATTAATAACCTCCATAAACTTTCATGATAAGCTTAATTCTTAGCTGGAATTTAAAAAATGTTTTACGAATACTTACACTTTTTACGAAAAGCAATGTTGGGAATAAATAATTTTCCTTGTACTAAAATTGAAATCAAATTGAAAATTTTAAGCCCCACATAACATCAGATCTGATCGATTCGTTAATGGCATAGTAGCTCCTAAGCGGGTGAACCGATTATGATATTCTTTAGAGGTAATTTAATCGAGAATGCACTTAGCTATGATTCAAGAAAATATCATCAGCCGATTGAATAAAATCAAATTACCTTTCAAATAAACAAAAAATCAAAATCGGTTCATCCGTTTAGGAACTACGATGCCACAAACAGGTACACTAATATACAAACACATTAAACTTAAAGACCCCTCTTTTAAGTGGAGGGGGGGGGGGGTAATAAGATATTTCTATAACAATTCACTTTTGGACAATAATTATCAGGGCTAGACTAAAAAACCTAAATGCATCTAAAATATGATCCCTTAAACGTAGTTTCTTGATTTACGCCTAAATAGTTCTGCTAAAAAAATTGGTTTGTGTTATACCTTTTTCTGTTTCACAATGAAATTGTTTTTCAATTATTGTGTCCTAATATAAAATGTCATAAAAATTTCATAAATGACATTATATATAATTGAATTTGAAATAAATACTTGATAACTGAAATAAAGAAAATTTGAATGGAATGTGGAAAACGGCTGAATAAAGAAGATTCGTAGGTAATTCAGAGTAATACTTCGAAAGTAGGAAAAAATATTTTTTTTGTTTCTTGAGAAATGTCGCAAAGATTGTAAATATACATCTTAATATTTTGAAAAATTTTGTTTCTTTGGTTCTTTAAAAAGAAATTGCTTGAGTTTATTTTTAAATCGTAAATAGTTAATTTTTTACTCCTGAGTAGTTTGGTTAAAGCGTAACTAATTCCGTAAGTATGCATAGATTAGCGGATTCGATTCCTGCCGGCACAACAAAATGGTAGGTGTATGAAGAATGTGCACCAGCCTCTCAAAATAATTGAGGAGCTAATAAATGAAATTATCAGCAGAAAAATGGTAAAACACATTTATGGTATCACAACGGTCTGAGTGTGTTTCTCGTGTGTAACCTATATTACCTACCTAACCTAAAAATTCGTTTAGAGTCTCAGTGAAGACTGTTGAAGAACTTTAAAAAACTAATAACCAACTGTAAAAGAACTCAAAAAAGGTACGGAATACTGAAAATAGATAATTTTTATAGTAATTTAAATTAAAACCGTCCAAACAACAAACGAAACAATCAGGTTTGGAAAAAAACTAAAATAACAGACATATAATCATTTTCAAGTAAGTTTTGCACGTAACAAACATTCTAAGGAGTATAAGACGCTATTATTTACTTTCTAGAAGAAAGTTTTTCATTTAACATCGAAAATCAAAATAATACGCCATGTCTTTATTACGTTCTTACAATTTTATCATATCACATAAACTTGTTCATTGCATTACCAACCTAAAATTATATCCGTTTACTGTTTGTTTTTAAAAGAATATAAAAATATCTACAAAAATCATTTGTCCGTTATTCGAGAAAAGACATCCGTTAAAACTGGTATTTTTAGATACGGTATCGGTCCGTATCTAAAAATTTGTAACGCTTTTATAAGATATGTCTCGGGCAAGGGAAATTTCTGAACAAAGAAAAATTGTTTCATACGACCTTGATAACAGTCCCCCAGACTTCCAGACATTCAGAATTTCTCTCAAATTCTACGCCTGAGCCTTGGCGTTATTACGGAATCGGAAAGCTATTTGTCTTGCTCGTAAAGCTCATCTTTACCACAACTTTGTTACACATACAACTACTTTACAATGAATAGATTGTTCTCATGTTAACATTTACGTTTAACCATTGTACCGTAAGGTACACAAAATTGGATTGAAATTCCCTAAACAGCAATAGATTGTTAAAAACAATACAACAACATATTAAGTAGAACACTAGATGTTCAAGTCAGGTGTGTATGTCGATCTTCAAACAGTTTATTTTATATCGTAAAGCAATAAGTTTTTTTGGGTGTTCATACCGAAAAACAAACGATATTAGACTGACTATATATGGTCTTCTATACTTCATTCTGTGGAAACACTTAAAATTGTCCCAATAATTCTTTTTTGTTCAATAATAAATCTTAAAAACGAGTATAGTGAAGAACACTACATGAAAATTAATGTATTATTACTGCTTTTATATTGTTTTATACGGCAGTTATGTATTCAGTGGCGGTTGCGTATAAAATAAAACAATACGTTCCTTTAATCGTCTTTAATTTTAACAAACGTTGATTTCTAATTTTAATTATTAAAAAGAACATTTATTTCTCAATAGTTGAAATTAATAAATGTTTAAATCTTTACAAATAAAAAACATTATTTTTTGGGATTTAATTTTTTCTCGTGGAGAGAAAATTAAATGTAGAGTTGTTGGCCAAAATGGAAGTTGAAGTTGATTTTCAAATGACTTTTGAAACAATACACATATTTTGAATTTCAAAGACGAGTCTAATATCTCTTATATAAAGAAAATATGATAAAAGTAGGTATGCAAAATAGAATGATTGAAACTGATGAGGTTGAAACATGAAGTTCTCAATATTTCAATCAACCGCGACTCTTGTGTCGAGATCTAGTAATCTTACTAGTTTTGAAAAGCGTTTTTTACAATCTAGCCAATTATTTATTTGCAAGACTGAAAAAAAATTTGATTTCAGGAAAAAAAATCCAAAAACTAAAACGTATTTTTCACATCCATGATTTTCGAAAAATTAATTTTCGAACTTAGATATTCAATCTACGATTAGATGAAAATTTATTGATTTGTTGGACCATGAGTCCGAAAATTCACTTTTGCTTTCATTTTGCATAGGAATGAGAAAACTAGCTTTGGTACTGGGGAAAATTTAGCCTCTAACCTTACCCTATAAGTTTTTCGATTTTGGTGTTTTAGAAAGTTTGATTTTTAAATTTGTTTTAAACAAAAAAAAAATATATTTCTTTAATTATAATTTAACAATTTATTTACTTAATAAGTTATTAAATAATAAAATTATTTTTTTAAAGCCTTTCTTTTAACTCAACGACCTCCAAGGTTGAACACGTTATAGAACGTATTAAGTAATGATATTTAACTCAGCAATAATAAACAACTAAGCAAAACTTCTTCTCAAAAATTTTTATCTAATATGGCAACTACGCCACTGGTGATGGCACCATATATATATAAACGGTCATCATTATATCAAACGAGATTGATTTTTATTATATGTTTAGAGATTTTCGAGATATTATTATTTTATATCGATACACACAGCTAATATCATAACTACTTTTTTTTCGGACTAGAACAATAACAATTTTTGTTTGTATTGTTCAAAATAATATAATATTTTAAGAATTTATATAACATTGAGAACGAAAAATAATATTAACCTATTATTTTTGACATTTATTATTGTTTTTGATATTAATTTTTTATTTATTATTATTACTATCGATGTACATTTTTATTTATCTGTGTTTGGTATCATTTACTTTATTATTATTATTATTATTATTGTTACTGATATTATATGTATGATTTATTTTAATTATTATTTTTTTCAATTTTTGTTTTTTTTTTTTTGGCGTGAACAAATATTTTTATGTTTGAATTATTAAACTTTCAAAGTTTTGCTAAGACTTGTTATAGGATACAAACCGCACCAAAAAAATTTATTGGTTACATCACCGTGTTCTTTATGTCCTGTTGGACAACCAGGTACATAAAAGATTATGGGAAAAAAAGCGTTATCTTTCACGGGGCTCCGATAATTTTTTATTCAAGTTGATCGATATTCGTTTTTTTATTCTAACACGAAGATATAGACAGAAATAAATAAAAATTTCGATTGGCAATTAAATAAACTAGATGGTCGGTCGTTGACTTTATCCTTGAAAATTGTAATTTATTAGGGTGTTGAAAAACTCTACAGAAAGAACTTTTCAAAGAGTCTCAACGATTTTTAGGCGTTGGCTTGTAGTTTTTAATTTTATGTGTGTCATTGGAAAATAAGAGCGAAATAAAAATAAATGCCAGACTAGAAAATCTTTTCGGAATATCTATTATAAAATACTCTTTCAAAAAATATATTTTTTTGTTCACAGCTCTACCGTTTTGATTTTAAGACTGTTGAATATTGTGCAAAGCCCTGTTGCTGTTGCTTTTTGAATAAAACCGTATGAAAAAATTTTAATATAAAATTGCCTGAGACATCATAGCTTACATCCGAATCCTTATTATGCCACTCTCAAAGTTCCTTATCTTGTCTTCCCAAAAACTTTGATATTTATACTGAGTGTTTTTGTGAAAAAAATTGAATAATCTCTAATTTTAAGTAAAAGAAATTATTACGTTTTTTACTAAACACATTAATTACGGTGAAAAAGATAGAAATGTTTTCAACAAAGGTAGGGCCTTTAAGTGATAAATGCTGTTGTCATGGTTCTAAAAGGTATGTATGTCAAATGATAAAGTGAATTTTTTATGAATAAGATAAATCTTCAATTTTAAAATACATGTTTGACCATTAGTGATAACACGTATTGTAAAATTTTTTTCCAAGATTTTACTCGTTTTAGAGACTGAATTAATTTTTTTACGCTTTGTTAGAAATCTTGTATCTCTATAGGTAGTGTCTTGTCTGTGAAATGCAAGGAAAATTGCTATAGAATGCAAATATTTCAGAATCAAAGCTCCTCTCTGTAATCTGTAATCTCTCATATAATGACCTAGATTTAAAATGAATTCACGTTTTCTATTCACTCTTTAATAATATAAATTTATAAGTTTTAGGACATTCTGTAAGCAACTGTCTATATAAATACAATAAGCTATATGTAAATAATGTTAGAATTAATACAAATCAAACCAGAAAGTTCGACATTAGTTTGTAAATAATTATATATAATACGTTGGTTATACCTATGCAACTAACCAATATGAGAATAAAATCTCTCCTTTCATATTATAATGAAGGAGAGACTTATTTTTCAAACAGACAAACATATTATATGACGTGTTGGCAGCTTAGTTGCTAAAACTAAGTCAAAAATAAATACAAAATACGAAAATTCTTGCATGCTAATCGATTGAGTACTACATATTTTATTCCATTTCTCATTTCACTTTCAGATTAACATCACCGTTGACATCCGTAATTGTTAAATTTTTTATAATTAATTTCAATTTTTTTTTACAAATTATAATGAAAGAAACATAGTTCTTACCGGGTGTGCCATAACACCTCTGTCCCTTTTTTTTCTTTTGTCTCATGTTGTTTTCCATTCCAAAATTAATTTTAAAAGTATTTTGACACAAAGAATTCAAAAATCAGGTTTAAGATATATGGTGAAAAGTTTCTTTAGTCTTTACACCAAAAATTTCAGGCAGTCTTGTTGTCTATATTTGATGTGGTTGCAATTACTAGCATTCATACTCTACTTAAGGAGATATGCAAGGATTTAATAATACTAGGGATTTCAATAAAATTTTATAAATACATTTTTGATTAAAAAAGTTTCCAAAAATCACAAAAAAAGTTGGTTAAACAAATGATGAATCATATAGGTTATCCTTTTCAATTGGATATTTCTATATCAAAAATTCTAGGGAGTGTGATAAAAAAACTATCTAAAATATATGGGCAATCTTGTAGTTTACAATAACACTATAAAATAATATAAGGTTGCCGATGATATAACAACAAAATTTTAAGTTCATCGAAGATCCATCATTTGATGAACTGAGACGACTATAGTTAAAGTATTGATGATTGAAGAGAGATATCTATATTATCAAATTTATAAGCAGCACTTGCACACAATATATACTTTTGTAGTTGTGTGGTATTGTAAAGATAAACAGAACACATTATTTGACTACAAAGCATGTATTTGGTATATAAGTATGTACCGTGCAATAAACCAAAACTTTTTTACAATACTGTTGGGAAACAAACACCTTAACACACGCAGTGTCTTGAAATTATTAACTCTGTATATCTATAATTTGTATTCAGAAGATTATTTATAATTATAATAAATTTGTAATAGTCATTTCTGTAGTTTTTAATCATTGGAAATTTTTCTCAATCCTAATCGAACAAGTGTAAACAACGATTAACATTAGACAATGTAGGTAATAATGACACAATAATTGTATCACTTTAAATGCTTTTGAATATTTACATACGTTTTAATCCATTTCGTACACTTTAATATGTTAATATTAATTTTATTCATCTTTAAGTTACATAAGTTATTAAAAGTTAACAATAAAACAATGTTTTAATTGCACTAAAAACAACAACAATAATCATCCTCATATACCAAGCGAATAAAATGAGGGATACTACCTAACAATTTTAGTTCAAAGAATTTTGTTACCTCTACGTACTACATAAAATGTAACTATCATAGGGATCGGGTGATTTTAACACACAAAAAAAACCAGAGATACGTAATAAAGGGGCTAAAAAATCGCTAATTTTTGTCTGGTTAGAGATTTCTATTTAAGCAGTAGTTTTTCTCAACTTTTATTCTAAACATTTTTCCTTTAACTTAATAAATGAGGCAGAAAAATATTTTAGGCAAATGTTTTTGTTACTTTAATAATGTTGCAAAAGAATTAACTCCTATCTCTCTTACTCGTTACTAATATGAGCTATTTTAGCAGGGAAAACACTGTTGCTGTATAAAAACTAGTTGGCTTTATAATTTTTAAAATATCCAAATATTTGACTTCCTAAAGTTTTCAGTACAATAATAGATCAAATATTCAAATCAACGCTTTATACGAACTCGAATTCACCTCCTGTTTTAAAGAAACTAGCATCATTCGTGAGTTTTAAGAAGAATAGCGCATATTCTAATTATGCGCTATTCTCTTCTATATCCACGATTGCGAGTAATTTTTTGTAATAAACATAAAACTAACGTGCTCAAATGCTTCGTATGAGCATCCGGCATCATCATCATTATCCACATTCTTCTCGTTTAAAATTTGGTTGCTTGAATGTAGCTCGGTTTGGTAAAAAACCTTTAGAATCTTCTTTATAATGGGCTCAAAAAATATGCGGTTTTGGAAAAAATCAACCTGAAATATTTGATTTTTTGAATTGTTAAAAATCACGGTTTGGCCCAGGTTGTCGATCTGTTCCCTCTTAATCGTTTCCAACAGAAATACAGTCTTCGTAGACTTTTTATTTGTTGGAAATTATAATATTTGATGCAGTTATTAAATATGACCTTATAAGAACGCTATTGTTCTTGGAAACCCGGCATTATTAAAACATATACATGGAGGATGAAAGGGGTTCACTTGAATTTTTTTTCTATGATAAAGTGTAGCTATTATTGTACACCTTTATACAAAAACTAAACTCATGAGAGCCAACAACATGGACTTATTATATCCACGTCCTCTCGTCTCTGTGGCGAAGCAAAACGTAAGTAAAAGTTTTAATCCACCATATATACAATAAAGTGTATGTATGTACCTTGTATTAAATAGACAAGTTTTCTTCGTCTGATAGGTAGGTACAAGGGAAGGTGTAGTACTTAGAATATAAATTTACATTTATGCTTTTGCATTGTTTATTTCTAAACACCTCATATTTTTCTTTGAGAGTATAAATAACAGGTATCAGCAAAAATTTCTGAGCCATAGTCTCATGTATGTGATTGAAACATTGAAGACCCTACACGTTATTCCCATAAAAAGGCTAGTCCAACTTAAAGATACTGAATCTGAATGGTATGAAAATAAGAAGTATTTTAGTAAAATTTAGGCACGTAGAAAAATTAGGTGCACAAACGATTTTCCAACAACTGGCAAAAACAGAAAGCTTGGCCTGGATTGAATAACCTAGCAGTCCGTCGTATAATAGAAAATACTTTCTTTTCTCCTAGGCGTAACCTTTAAATTCTTTTTGAGTGCTTCCGAAAACCAGGAAAAAAATTTAAAGGCACTCAATTAGCACTTAACTATTACGCCTAGGAAAAAAGAAAATATCTACTTTTATACGACGTACTGGAAGACAATTAAATCATAGCAAACATTTCTGTTTTGTCAATTGTTGGAAAATAGTTTTTGAATCTTATTTTTCATTTAAGGACGTAAAAGGCCCCTAATTTTCACTTAATCTAAATTAATTTTTTCTTTCTAGCCAAATTGTTCTAGTCAATTTTTATACGGGTCTACTCGATTCTCTAACAGACTTATACAGACTGTCGCAAATGCTTCAACTGTTTTTAATCGCTCGGCTGAATGAAGCTTTGTTAACCCACCTATCATTCGCTTACCTACAATTAGTTAACCAAAAAAACTAGAATATAAATTTTTTAAATTTATTAAAAAACATAATTGTAAAATTGAAATTGAAAATAAGAACATAATCGCGCACATATTACCTTATATCATTGATACATTATGTTGTTTGATTCAAGGTATATCAATTTGCATATTTGAAACATAAACTTATTTGTAAACTCAAGACTCAACGTTATTTTTAAAAACGGAATATGGTATTAACAACTTACTTAATAAACAATAATTTATGTCGAGAATAATATATAAAACAATATGCAAAGGTTGCTTTTTAAGGAGTTAATTCTATTGATTCCAGGTAAATTGTAATTTAGGCACAACTTCTTACCCATTATACCTTTGACTATGCTCATACCATTTACTTCATGAAAATATATTTCATACACCATTTCCTCACTATATATTGTATTTTATACGTATATGTTTCCTTAATGTATCCCATTCTCCTTAATTTTGCCACCAAACTAATCCTTATTCATTCATTTATTAAATAATGTGAGTTTAAAGTGTAAATTTTATTGCTTTCAATCGATTACATACGACTTTAAAATACCATTTTATAAGAATGAGAATTGTTTAAAAAACTTTGAATTGATATTAAGTCAATGAAAGAATTGTTATACAGATTTTTTAAATAAATTTTTTGGAGAAATTTAAAAAATCACTGACGTGCAAGCGTAAATTTTAAAAAACGTACCCATCATTTTGGGGACCTATGATAAAAGACCGATGAATACACAGTTAGGTAGATATACTTCTTTTTCTTCGGACTTCAAATGTTTCTTCAAACAAACTTGTAGACCCTTTATGGACCTAGAGGCTTTTTATAAGCTTATAGGGCATAGCAAATATTGATTTTAAAGCGAAATATAAATTAGAGTTTGTCATGTTGAATTATTTTTCATAATCGATTGTTTGTTTTCTAATTATCTGTTAAACTAATAACTCTAAATGAAAAAAAAATTGAGGTAAAATCAATCTATAGTTTTCCAACAAAAAAAAACAAACCGTAAGAGAGGCAAAGAAACCTCAAGAACGTTATTTTTCAAGCCAATTTTTTGTAAAAAGACATCACTAATTTACCTCATTATATACAAAGTGTTTAAACAATTTGCTCTGGTTATATTATTTTTAACTAAAGTGGAACTCAGGAATTAAGCTTTTGAACAAATTTCAAGCGATATCGATAAACAATCATACTTACAAATCGTGTATTAAAGAACTTTCCTGGGCCCAGCTCAAATTAAAAAAAAAATGTAGTACAAACGTTAATAAGAATGAAGTCATGAAACATCCAATGCTACACCTGACTTTAACGAAACACAGTAACCTCTTTAAATTGAACTCCAAAAAAATGCAAATCATGTCAAGTTAACGATGTAGTATTTATAGTCAATTGAACTACTGCTTATCAGGTTTTTAAAAACTGAGATTTTAAAATGGTGTCCAAAAAGCAATTTTCTGATCAATTTTCTCGATGATATTTACTCATAATCGGGCTCTGAGGTTGAACGACAAAATCTTGATTTTCAATTTTTATGGAATTTAAGAAAATTACAACAACAAGAAATAAATACATTCTGAATTTGATTTGTTTTAAAACCATTTTCCCAAATTCAATATATTATTTATACTCAAGATATAATCTCCATTCCTTCCATATGATATGATAGATGGAAGCATGTGGGTGGTATTGATATACAGAAAAACCACAGAATATTTTATTAACAAGTTAATAATATAACGTAAAAGTTAGATTTTAAAATAATTGAAAACTATATAGTTTTAGTATACATGAACATGAAATTAAATTGTACGTTCATATAGTTATTTTAAGCCAATTTCAAAATGTAAACATATCTTTTGAACATGTATGTTATATTTTTTTAACATGTATGTTATTACAAGCAAAAATATAATTTATTATTTATATTTACAGTATTCTAATCTGGTAAACTATTTGTAACTACCCTATAACTAAGTGATAGATATATAGACCAATTGATCCCGTGAACTTCCGGCGAACATTCGACTAAGCCTATGTAAGCATCCAAATTTTCCTGTTGAAGTTATTAAAAAAATGATCAAAGCTTTAGTTATGCCAATCTTGACATATGGTGCACAAATATGGGGAATGGAAAAAATAGATAAAAATGTAAAGTCTTTTGTGTGCAGTATGTGGAAAGACGTATTGGGTGTGGCTAAAGCAGCTTCTAGCGATGCAGCACTGATAGAGTTAGGAGAAGTGCCCATAGACGCGTATATAGTGCAGCACTGTTTGACATACTTTTGCAGAGTTAAGATGGGAGAAAATGAAAGAAAGCTTCAACAGGATTGTTTCGATCATGGATTTAAAGACAGAATCTTAGAAATTGTTCAAGAGTTCGGACTTGATATTGATGAATTAATAGATACGAATAAATCATATAATAGTAAAAAAAATTATATAAAAGAACTCTTACATGTGTGGCACAGAAAAAACATGTTTGAAAATATAAAAGATATGCCGTCTTTGGACATTTTCAATAAAATTGGCCACTTTGTATACGGGGCACCTTACCTAGCAGTAGCGCAGAAGAGCACGAGGAGAGTTCTGGCTAACTTCCGATTGGGACGATACATGTGGGAAAACAAAAATAAATTAAATAATCAAAGAATATGTCCACTATGTGGTGGAGGTGAATCTGGCTACCATCTAATCTTTGACTGTCCAGGAGTCAATGAGGGTAAAAGACTTGATTTGATGAGAGGTGGGTTATCGTGCTTAGAAAGTGTTTTGAATGTTAGAGATGAAGAAACTGTCTTGAAAGTGGGCAACTTTTTGAAAGAAATACTGAACAACAGAGCAGCAAGATTAACGGGGAAAATAATTTATGATTAATAAAACGGGGAAAATAACTAGACACTCTTTCCCCAACGTTTCATTTCATTTAGTTTAATATAATTCCGAAATCCATTGTTTCGATATTTTTAGTAGTATTTATTAATTAATTGTTTCAAGAATTTGAAGTTTCCTTTTTTGTGATGTAAATATACTTTTTTATTGTTTTATCAGAGCTTATGTATTTATGTATGGATTGATTAGCCCAATAGGGCATATCAAATAAATAAATAAATAAATAAATAAATATAGTTTTAGTATACATGAACATGAAATTAAATTGTACGTTCATATAGTTATTTTAAGCCAATTTCAAAATGTAAACATATCTTTTGAACATGTATGTTATATTTTTTTAACATGTATGTTCTTACAAGCAAAAATATAATTTATTATTTATATTTACAGTATTCTAATCTGGTAAACTATTTGTAACTACCCTATAACTAAGTGATAGATATATAGGCCAATTGATCCCGTGAACTTCATTTCGTTTACAATATTAATTTATTTGATTTAACTTTTGATCAGCAATTCTTAATCTAAATTAGCACCTGCCCACTCCCCACTAAGCACAAACTACTCCTATTTCTAGGACTGTTAAATCTACGTCCCATTTGCTTGCCTTAGTGGGTGAATTATAAAATATTCCTTCTTACTGATACAGTTTATATCGGAAATCAAGTCACTGCTAGTTTTGAACTTTATGCATATATATAAAAATACAAATATGACCATTGTTTCCAATTTTTCTCACCATGATAAAATATACTGTGAAAAAGAATATATATTTTAAATTATATACATAGTATATTTATTGAGATGAAAACTTCTTTTGGCACGTCCAGCACTTTCTTGGTGAACAAAATTCATCTACAACAAAATGTTTTTGAGCGTTCCGCGACAAAAACTTATAACGCATATAAATAATATATTACATTACATCTTATTATTTAAATGTATTCATTGAGCTCTCATTATATCTAGAATTGTGAATAGCTATTTGAATAGTATTGAGGTTTTATTTATTATTATTCAGGTATTTTAAAGCTCCAGCCAAGCCAAATGCCGGTTATTCCAAAGTTTAAAGTTTTCACTTATGTCGACAGTCAGTCAACCCCCATGACTGATTGATCTTTTTTTATTTTTTATTTATAAAGAAAGATTCCAAACATGCTGCTTGTGTAAATAACTAGAATTCTCTTTTTACATCTTATGAACCACTTGGGGAAAAACTTAGTAACATTTTGACATTTTAGCAAACATTGATCCATATTTGTCTATTAAATTATTTACTTTACGGTCTATTATCATACCTAACAAATGTACAACAAAAAATTTGGTTAAAATCGGTCAAATAATTCGTAAAAGTTTAAGCACAAACAGCGTGACAAGAGATTTTGAGATTTTTATATATAAAAATATAGTTTTGGAATGATAGGAATATAAAATGTCAACAACAATACATTTATACTTGATATAATATAAAATGTACGTACTGTTACATGTTTTAAAACTAAATACGAACATGCATACATTATTACATACAGCATATACTCGAAATATATCAAACATTGAATATGAATGATGAATATCATAAAAAACTATCGATCAAGTGGGCATCAATTTTTGTATCATCTTTCAGAGGATCCGTAATGCTACTAGGATTTCTTTAAATTGATTTTAAGTAACAAAGTTATATCTGAAACTATTGGATCGACTGATACAATACGCATTGAAACAGCTAGGCTTAATACTCCAGCAAATGGATACATATCAGAATTTTCGTACAAAACGTTATTTCATACGTATCTTTCTTGTGTTTTTCTTGTGTGTATCTTTCGTCGTAGCTTCGAAAGAGATTTAATATTTGAAGGCGGATTTAATCGAGATTAACTATGCTCAATCACAGGACAAAAATAAAAAATCGATAGTAAAATTTTTTGCAATTTTTTTTACTCGAACATCTTCAAAATATAAATCAACTTCATGAAAATATAAAATCAAATATTTCGCTCATTATTTTTATTTGCATTAGAGCAAAAAAAAAAAGTAAACATACCTATAATTTATTCGTAGTATAATTCTCATCTAATTATACAGCTTCCTAAGTGAAGTGGCTTTACAAAGAAATGCAATTTTCGTGTAATTTTCTCGAAATTGACGATAAAGGCCAATGAGTGTTTATTCAACCAACGTTTTCTGTTTTTATTTCAATTTAAATTACGATTGTTTGGTATTAAAGATTAAAGAATGGTGATATTTTCATATATATTTTTATTATTTAACGTTCTTTAACTTTTTTTTTATTTTTAGTAGATCCACTGCAAGCTTTTTAATAATTAATCAAATTAAGCCTCTCTATTGATTAATTAGCTCGATGATCATCAGTCAGTATTGATGTACCATTCAATGGAATTACACATCAAAGTTCAAATAATGATTTTTTAAATTTTACAGTTGCTGCAATTCAAATTCCTATTAATCAAAATCATTATATTCTTGTTTTCTATTTGGCTTGTGCTGTTTCCTTAATATGTTTCCTATTTTGGACTGCTTGTCGGTCAACATAAAGTATATTGCCTAACATCTTAATGATTTCTCTTTGATATTCTAGATAATGAACCCTATCACTTAAGAATATAAATTGAACAACACAAAGAGTACATCGGTCGGGACGGGGGCAAGAAATGTACTATATGGTATCTATATATGGTTGGTTTCTTCTTATGTTAAGTTCATTTTGTTTTCGAAAAGTTTTGCGTACTTATACTGCTGTGGATATAGTATTTTCTTTTCGATCATATAATAAATAACTGATGTGGTAGCGTGGTTTTGTAACAAAATACAAGTAAATATATACACACATACAAGATGAAGATGAAGAAGCTACTAATACATACATACGTATATATTACGTCTTGTGCTCTGTGCTCCCACCCATTTTGTGCTCCTACTCACAATTTTTTGAGTTGAAGAGTTATCTGTTTATAATGTCTGTGTTGTGTTTTAAAGATCACCAACAAGAATGAAATATCAGAGTCTGTCAGTCTTATATTAGATCTATATAACAAACAAAATACTAGTAACAGTGGTTACTGTGGTTTTTCATTTTCAGAAAAGTATACGAAATACAGGATGATTGGTTAAAAATTGAAAGCGAAGAAAATCATTCCTATAATACGGTAGTTATTATTATTAGCCTAAAAAAGGAGAAAGTTCCCTCAATTTAAATCTTCCTATGCTTGCAAGAAAGATGTGGTTTTTCAGTGCTAGGGTAGAAGGGCAGGTCTGAAGGGTCCCAAGAACACCAACTCAACTTTTCGTCTGATTTTTCTTGTCCATGAAATTCAACAGTGTTTTTATGGACAGAAAAATTTCATCGTTACTTTTCTTGATTAAATTTTTTTATAAATTAAACTGCCAAAAGAATCCCCTAGAAAATGTTTCATTTATGACGGACCATTCTGTAGAGATATTGTTTATTGTATCCGTAAAACTCTTTACTTGTTTTCAAACAAATACAGATACACATACGGGATACATACTTGTATTCATTTGTTTTTCTTTTGGTAAGCAAACAAACATCGCACAGGCGGGAAAGTTTGACGTGCATTTAAAAATTAAAATAAAATAGAGTAGTTAGATAGTAAGATATTTTATTTTTACAATATTTCTACAACATAAATAATCATCTTGTTTACCTGTTAAATACCTGTACAAGATTTGATAGTAACCATTTTTCTAACATAAATACATTTTAGGTATTCGCAATTGTTGACTTTTATGAAAATTTTTATGAAATTAATGCAATTTCTAAGAACAAATATGAAATTTTAGTGTTTTTTTTTTTTTAAACAGTGAGTTTTGTTTTACTCCTCACATTCACTTTTGTTTTTAAGGATCTGATTTTTCACTCTGCATCATTTTTGTCAATCTTAAACACTTTCTAGCCCTACGTAGTTATACGGCAACGAGGGCCCTAACCCGAAATGAATTTAAAATACTATAAAATTATTACTTCAAGGTTCTAGAAATTTTCATATATGGACTATAATGTTTAAATATTCTGGCAAGTTTTTATTTTATTGTAATTTTTAAAATTTTTATTTTAAACATAAAATTCGTCAAAAAGAACAATAATTGGAGCAGAAAAAGTTTAGTAATCTCAATTAATAAACCATTAAGGTTGATCGGACATAATTTTTTCACAGAAATTAAAAATTTTAGATATTTACAAAATTATCATCAAGATATATATATTTTTTTTTTAATTTTAAGTTATGTACAAGATTTAATTAATGTAAGTAAAAGTAATTTACTTTTTAATCTAGAGAAGATAAAACAACATTATCGAAAATATTAATCGAGCATCATTCTCGATAATTCAAAAACAAGAAGAGATATCAAGCTGAAATTCTTATAACTTGGGTCTGTAGGACCCATCTTGTAAACCGTTAGAGATAGATAAAAAAAAGGTCCTTATAAAAAAATAAACAATTTTTGTTTGAAACATTTTTTCGTTAACATCACTGTTTACCTGCAATGGCGCAAATTAGGACAAAACTTTCGGATCCATTTTCTCCAAAATTGTAAATGGTCTTGTGGAACTTTATTGAAAAACGAAAAAAAATTGTAAAAAATACTTTCAAACATTTTCAAAATTTTCGAAAACCAAATAACTAGCAGCCGAAAGGCTGCCATGATTGTGTTAGTTTTTTTAACTCTTCTAATTTATAAAAAAGAATCCAAGGACTGACATTCAACCCTTTCTATACATGGTATTTCAACAATTAACCAAGTTAATTGTTTGTTTTTTTCTTATTTTGTGACCTAATTTGCACGTAAATAAAATTTTCTCTCTACGGTTATAAATATTACTTATTTGTTTATACAGAATTAAAGAAAACTTGTGAAGAAAGTGACATAAAATAGTTTTTGATATTAAGAATCTAGTTTATTCTGGATTACTCCTTAGGGTCTTATAGTCATACACAATCATATAAATATTTGAGAAGTAAACTGCATATATACAGCAGAAACATAGAATAACTTTCCTGTAAAAAGGTAAATGCTATTATTACACATTTCTTGTTACAATTACAACCACATTGAGGTTTTGATTAAGACCATCATAAATACGTAGACTATTTGTACCAAACAAAACTAATACTAATCAGAGTAGTATTTATTTTAAGCATTGAGCATGATATTTTAAGTGCTTAAAATATTTCAAATGTACCTAGGTAGATATATATAAGTGTAAATATAAGTAGTAGTAGTAACTTGGTGGGTTATGGTCTTAAAATTATTTAACACGGATGATGTTACCCTTTTCTAATCTCTGGTACAAAATATTGAGGTGTTATACATAAATCCACTCCAATATTATTTAAATATTATTTTATTTTTACCACTGAACTCTATACACTTTACTTTATTTATCGATAAAAATAAAATGAAATAGAAATTGTGCTTATTTGTAGCTCTTGCTAGTACCATTTTTTACGATGCTTATTGCTAGTACTCTTTTTAATGATGCAAGTCAATACAGTATCACCAAATGCGGAAATTCGCTGCAAAATGTTGTTCCGAAATCAGCTGCACGAAGTTCAAATGAGAAATTAAGCTACATATATTGAATGAGACAGGTAACACGTTCAAGTAAATTCAATTTCCTCACGTAATTTTTTGTTACCAAGTAATCCCAGAAATGATTTTCATGAAAATGAAAACAATATTTTTTTTCTTTTTTTTTTCAAGGTATAATGCATGCAATATTCATGAAAATACTTCAGTCAGGATATTAATGATATTACCAGGATGTTAGGTATTGCCAGCATGTAATCACTTGTCGACAGATTTGGTCTTTTATTTTCACAGGCTCAGAACAATGTTAGCTATAAGATCCCAAAGTTGCAGAATTCCTCAGCTATTTTTTACGATATTCAAAAATTATCTCGGCATAATTGACAAAAAACTTGGATAGCACAACGTCGGTTTGGGAAACTTTGGGATTTAATAGTAAGCTTTATTCTTAATTCTGTTGTAAAAGTTATATTCATATCTATCCGTTTTCGCACTTGAAAACTATTTTAGCAATTGAACATTAGGGACATATTGAAGTATTATTTTCAAAATATTTCAAGTTCAGTGTATTTTAATGATACGGTTAGATTTTAAAATTAGTTAGGAGAGTGGTTTCACACGATAATACAGACGACATTTATAATTGTAGCACACTACTATTATTACACATGCAACCTTTAAACAAGACAACTGTCGAGGAAAAGCAGTATTGGACCGTGAGTCCATAATGAAGCCAAACTTCAAAAGTCCTCTTTTTTGACACTTAGAGAATTTTAGAGGAAGTAAACCAAAAGGAGATTTTAACTGTGAATCAAGTGTCGAATTGAATTCAGAAATCTCTTACATTTATATAAAGAAAAGTCCTTGACAACTTTTTGAAATTATATCCTTTTATCAATTAGAAACTTCCTGGTTTGTTTCTACGAGCTAATTTGTAAACGATTGACTTTTAAAATAAATGGTAAGCAAAAAAAAAAAAAACAAAACAAAACAAAACGTCGAAATACGCAAATATTAAAAATCGTATAACTAAACATCCATATAGGAACCCACACGATTAGATGACACAAAAATGGCTTTGTAAGCAACTTTTTCAAACCACCCCCAAAATGTTCTTCGAATCGTTCCGATCAAAAGCTCCCTCATCCACAAAGTTTTTTAAAGGGTAGTTTTTGAGCTACGAGCGATGAAAGCTACACGTATATTATAGTTATTCAGTTTGGCAACCATCTCGTTAGACATTTAAAATATATGAAGTAAGTTTTTATGGACGTTCAAGGATATAAGACCAAGAAAGAGAGATCAGGCAATGTACTGTGTGTGATAATCATACCGTGGGTAATAATTACATTTGATCTGTAGTTGTACATGTCTATACATGAACATAGCCGGTCAATCACATCACTTGTACATCACTTGTATATCACTTGAACTTGAACACATACGATACAGCGTATCACACACTGTACATTCTGTCTTTCTTTTATACATAAGAACGTCCATAAAAACTCTTCCAACTTTAAATATTTGAAATGGCTAACGAGATGGTTACCAGACTAAATAGTATATGAAAAATAATAAAAATTACACTTTATTATGAGCTTCAGGTCTTAATACAAGATGAAGAAATACATAAGCTATTGCCTTATACTATAATATTAGAATAAGGAGAGAAATCTTCAAGCAACAATGACGACATACATCGTAAATGATATTAAGAGTATGAGTTTTGTATTCGAGTCGGCATATAGCGCGTTATATATGCATACTTCTGGTTTCCTTCTTATTACACTGCATATAGCATTTATGTTAGTGTGTACAGATATACAAGTAGTCGTTTCCAAATGGCCCTCCTTCACTATATTCCTTATAACCACATGCATATTCCTATCCTAATCACTTCTTACTCATCCTATGAAACTATCGTACATAGGGTGATCACATTGGATTATCCTGACACAGTACAGAGAGAACATTTTCCATTTTTTTGGACATATGACAAAAAAATACAGAAGTTACTTAGTTTTTTTTTAAAGCCAATTTAATCGGAGTTATCGTTGCTAGATGATAATATGACCAAATAATCATTTGGTAATTAAGAAATGTTGTTGGCCATTTTTTTACATCGTTATTCTTTTGAAATATGCATAACAAATTATGAAATATACATGTGCCAAAAAGATTCGAGTTTTGTATACGGAATGAGCTGTTTATCTTCACGGGAAATATTATTTTAAATTTACCAACCGATTTTATTTAAAAAAAAAAAAAAATAACCCTTTTACTTTTTGAAAAATGCCAGAAATGGTTAAAAAGATTTAGCTAGTTAAAATTTAAACGTTTCTACGCAATTTAAACACCAGTTTAAGCGAGAAACTAAGAAATAAATTTGTAATAAATGTTCAGTATATAAATATAGTATTAATTCAAGTGAAAATTTAGATCAATCATACTTTTCGAGAGGATGCAAGCTTTAAAACTGCCAATGAAATTTTTCTGGCGTTGAAACTATCCTGATGTTGTGTCCGGATATTTTTGTATCTGAAATTAGCATGACTAATAAAATGATAAGCAATAACCGATCGATATCGCGCATACAAAAACGATATCGACCTCGTAAAGATGCTGATCAAAGCATATTAACGGCAATATGATTCGAAAAGAACTTTCGATCGAGTTTTTATTTTTACAAATTTTTTTATAACTTTTTATTATGCTGGGAAGTTACTCGCGCGGACCTTAAGGGTCGCACCAGACTTGTTTGATTATAATATTAAAATTGAAATTATTAACATATAAGCAACATCTGAGTACTTCAATAACTTGTGAATCTATGAAGAAACGCTCCATATAATTGGGCATTCAAATAAAAAGAACTTTGAAATTCCTAAATACTAATAATAACTATGGAACATGTTCTATTTAAAATCATTCTTTATATAGATATTAAAATTTACCCACGATGATAGTTTAGGGTGGGTGTTTTTAATACACAGAAATCGTAGTATAGTAGTAATAGTACATGTAATCATTGCTGTAATCATTATTGTATTATTTGGTATCCAACACCATTCACCAACGACTACTACTTGTATTTCTTCTTCTCTCCACAACATAACTATCCTAAAATCTCTAAAATTCTGCACTTGTATTTAGAAGACACAACACCATCATAATAATCATAATCATCTTGGAATCAGAATTAGAGAAGGGTATTTTGGTGTGAGAGTATTTCTCTCCATACCTACAAATCTTACAGTGTGTTCTGGAATTAGACCTACGGACACCGTCACAAAATTTAAAAAAGTAGGGTGACCTTTTAATAGTTGGAACAGAACAGAATTTATTTATTTTTTTAAATAAACATATACGACAATTTTTAGGAACTGTAACAAATAAAATAACGATTACAACATATTCATTTTAAATCGTCCTTCGACTACTTCCTACCGATAGTTGGCCCTAGGACCAACAATGTGCTCTCAATACTAACGTGATATATAAATGATTTTGTTTATTTATAAAGAAGAAAAATTTAATCGATTTTCGTTGCCGCCTAGCACACTTTGAAAATTATATGACAACAACCAAAATTTCCTATGGACGTAGATTATGTAGATTATAACTGGGAGACCGCCTTAGCGCAATTTCTTTTTTTTACATAGCAACCTACATGTTTCTACTGAGCTGTGTTTTTTTCCTGGTTGGCAATTGGGTAATTGTTGTCTAGAAGTAAGCCATCAGTTTGCATTAAGGAAACACTTACATCCCTTATGTATGTTGTCTAGTCAAGTCAGTCAATTTGGCAATACTATATATTCGAAATATATAAAATTATATGCTAGATTAATTTTGATCGCATTAAAACCCGAAGATCAAATTCCTTCGACGATTCTACGAATAGGTTTTGAGATATCGACAAAATCTGCACACACTGTATATATAATTTTTTTATATATTATATGGCTATTTAGAATTCAAAATACATTGAGATTACTCACTCATCACTTCAGCAATTTTCGTTTTACTTGCTCTAATTTTTAGATACCCGATATCAGATACTCACAAAGTGAATTATTTCAGCAATTAAAACAATTCAAATGTGTTACATTCACACTATTGTTATAATTATTGTTATTAACATATTTTAATATTTAAATTATATTACTCATATATAGAATATTCGAGAACCAATATCAATCCCAATTATTGTATGTATAACTACATTTAATAACATATTTTATTGAACCAGGAGAGAAAGAGTGCAGTATCCATAGGTCGAATTATAATGACAACAAAAGCGTCTTTATGGTATATAGGGGTGTTAATGCTTAAATATTGTAGTCACATTTATACGTAGTATAATAATTTGTGATTGGTTGTAAAATAATGACAAGTTTCTAAAATAAAGCTTGAATAAACACAAGAAACAAAGTTTTCTTTTTTGTACCCAATATTCTTCAAAAAGCTGTATAAATTTGGCGGAATTTTTTCAAAATAGATATTTGAGAAAAGTCAGCGGCTGAAAGGTTTCCATTTGTTTACTGAATTTTTTTAGAGAAAATTTATTTTGGCATGTTGAGCACTTTTAGGGTGAATAAAAATTCGGATGGACCGAATTTGTTATTATAAGTGGATGCGAGGATGGTTTATATTAACAATTCAGGCCACTACAAAATATTTTTGAGTGTTCCGCCCAAAAAAAAGAATTTTTATGAAATAAATGGTGGAAACGCATATAAATAAAAGATTACATTACACCTTACTATTCAAATGTATTTATTTGCGCTCCCATAACTATCTAAAATTATGAACAGCTCTTTGAATAGTATTTAGAAGAGCTACATACGAGGCCAGTTATTCCAAAGTTTTAAGTTTTCACTTACGTCGACAGTCCCCATGACTGACTTTTTTTCTAATATATTGTTGTTATCTTTTCAAATTTGTAAATCATACTCGTATTAATGTTTAATGCCGAACTGATTCATTCAAAGGTTTGTTTAAAAACCATATAAAAAATTTAAGGGGTGAAAGAATTTTACCAAATATTTAATATGTCAAAGAGATTTTTATCTAAACATGGTTTAAGATTTCGAGCTACGTAGACCCACAGTGTTAATACAAAAAAGATACTTATTTAGAACAAATTTTGGGACTATAGATTATGTCATTCAAGTTTCAACTTGGTTCAATTTATAGAAACTGTACTATAGTAATTCCACATATACTCGAATTCATAAAGTATACATTTTATTTGAAAATTATGTAAAATATTATTAAAACTATGTGGTGTTATTTGCTATTCAGGAGAATGGTAGCGAAATCTTATTTGTATTTATGATTTTATTATCCTTGTGTGCGTTTATATAGCATTGTGTCTTAATTATTATAATGAGTTTTGAAGACATAATCTTAAAATCTTATGCACATGAAGTTACCGACAACATATATCTAAATGGACCTTGTTTGTGTCTTTAATTTCTTAATAATGTAAAAACATTGTACAACACAATTGAACCACATTAATTCAATTTATATTCGGTTTTTGGTAGTACATACTATATTGCAATAAATATATAAATAAGAAAACATAATTTTATTATTGGTATATGATTACAAGTTCTTTTATTTTATCTCAAAATTTTTCGAACTTTCGTTCATTCTCAAGAGATTAAATTAATTTATACAAAAATTTTTTTGAACTTATGATCACATTTATGGGCATTTAGAATGCAATGGTCGGAACCCATGGCATTTAGAATGCAATGGTCTGTTGTGCCAATGTTTTTTAGTCGAATAGTTGCACTACGTTCTTCTATTCTTTCTTTGAATGCACGGCCCGATTGCCCCACATACGTAACGGGACAGTCTGCACAATTAATTTGATTAATACCAGATTTTTCTTTATCTAAAGGTTTTTGTTTATTATTTACTAATAGTTTTGATAATGTTAAATTATTCGAAAATATAATGTTGTAATTTAAATTATTGAAAAAATCTCCATTTTCAATCCAAAATTTGTATACGATAGAAGGGCCCAATTGTTTTCTTTGTTTGTATCATTAATATAGATATTTAATTCTTTTTTATATTTGGATTATCTAAAAGAATATGCTAAATTCGGTTACGTAACTATTAAAGGAGGACATTTTAATAGACCATGATTGGTATAAAGAATTTGGAATAACTATACATTCGTAGTTGTTGAGTTTCTGTAAATGCTATTATTTTAGACTTTTTAGTGTCCCAGCACTGAAGAAACCCTCATATTATCCTATACTTAAAACTCATTTATTACTCATAATTAAAGTTCAACGCATAAATTATATATATTTTAGTAATCCTCTTTTAATTTCCTTTATTTTGATACCCTACTCGATGGGTTTTGTTAATTTTTTTTTAACGTATTACTATTTCGCTCCAAAAATCCGCCATTTTGTTTGTTGTTTCAAACTAACTAAGAACACTTGAGTTTTTGAGGCAAATATAATAATACCTTAAATGCTGAAATCCAATGACAGTCCGATAAAAAACAATTTGCTTAATTTTATACATCAATTTATTCTATGTAGCGAAATAAATTATTTATGTTTTTCGAAACTAAAATTTAATAGAAAGATCACATAAAACACACAGAAAAACAATTCCTTAAGAAGACATTTTCCTAAAGAAATTTCAATTGAATATGAAACAAAAATTTTTAATTAGATTATTTGTAATATTCAAAAATTTTCCAAATAAAATATTTGATATGTAACTAAAATATTTAACCTAATAAACATTCTCAAAATTTAATTTAGTAAACATGTTATAGACGGATGTAAGAAGAATGTGAGAAAGGTTGAATATCAATCCTTCCCTTTGTCTCTAAAAACAAATAAATATAGTAAAATATACGTTATTTTCTAAACAACAACCAAAACAATATAATACTTATATGTCTATACACACATACGAGAGTCTATATCACTCATATTATTAAGAAAAACCATCTGGCTCACAACAATACTCATTAAATTTTACAAATTTTGAAGGACACCATTTTTACTATAATAATGTTATTACAAGGTCCTGTCAAGAATATTTCATCTCAATTTAAACACTCTGAGATTTAAGTGGTGAAAATGTAAAATTTTCTGATAAACAAACAGACACTTAAGGAAGATATTTTCCGATCCACCGTTTTTCTGTATTTTACATTGTAACATGATACATATCCCACCTTCTTTTGTTATATTCTGTATTTATTACAATTCTCTTCTAGTATGGTAAAATAAACTTAACACACTGTAACTAAGAAACTGTTGAATTGACAGAAAAAAATTAGTTTTGGGAGAGTATTTTGATTTATCTCCTAGTCACAAGAAGCAACAAAAGCAGGAAAATCAATTTGTTTGGATACAAACAAATTTTCCAACTGATACAACTGGTCATTAGTTGCGTTTAGCTGAGCTGATCGCTTAGTATTTTAAAGAAGAAAAAATTGTCGATAGTTGGAGTGTTAACACTAAACGGACAATACTGAGCGATCCTATCAGCTAAACGCAGTCAATAATATTAAAGATAATATGAAAACATCTTAAGCTAAAATGGAAAATCGATTTTTTTTTTAATAACGGCTCATTCTAGTAAAAAGCAGCATAGATTTGTTTATAACTCTTTCCACCAGAACTGGATTAAGCATGAAGTTCTTATGGCAAACATATACTATCTATCTAGATAGTAGTTGAAACGTTTATATCATCCGGAATTCCTGGCTTTTTTTATTTTAATTTCACTTTTTATCATCTCAAGGAGCAATAGTTGATACTATGAATTTTCTATATATAATAAAGACAATATTCAAGCCGTTGGGTAAAAAATTTCTCACTGGCAGATTAAAAAAATTTAAAAAAATTGAATTTAAGGTTAACAAGGTCGTATGATTAATCCTTATGTTGAGAAGTTTTAGTGCAGCACTTTGTACATAATCTATCTACCACACTAAAGATATTTAGATGACTTTAAAATATATTACATCTATCTCTCTATAAAACAAAATCAGAAAATTGTACAAAGAATTAAGACACATACGAACAAACAAACAGAAATATACGTATATACAATAAACATAATAATAAAACACGAACGAATAGACCTGTGAGTATGTATGAGCTTTAAATCTCTCACAAAATAAGAAATAATGTGTGTTTCAGAATCGCTAAAATTAATTGTCTCGTTTCATATGTTAATATCTCAGTTGCACAATTCAAATTACCAACTTGCTGTTTCTTGCTGATTTTTTCCTCAAGGTCGCTTTTGGAGCTATAATATAATAAAATGTCACAAAACCTTATTCAAACATCTTTTAAATTTAAAAAAGAGTTTTAAAATATTTCCTGCGCTTCTCCTGTACATCTTTTGTATTCGCTTTTCCTATACAATGTAATACAAATCTGTTTCTGCCAAAATTAGAGTTCTTTTCCAAAAACAGTCAATTTTCTGTGTTCTTTTTCAAACTGATATTTCATCCATTTAGAGATCTCTTATTCTATTATATGCGCTCATTTCGAACTTGTACATTTGTATGCAAATAGTATGCATAGAAACCACTTCATTACGCCTCTTTTCACCTAAGAAACGTATCTGTAGAACTTTTTTTATTCCAGTTATTTTTGATATGATATTCTGAAAGTCTTAGCAAAAACTCCAAACTTTCAAAATCTTGTTAATGATTGAGCTATATAGTGTTGACTTTTGATGAATTGGCTTGTGTTAGGTTGAATAAAGGTTTGGTTGGATTTACATTTCGCCGTTTTGTTCAAACAAAACATTATAATCGCTTTAATCAGTCACGAGTTAAATCCAACTGTTTTCAATAAAATCGCATTAGACTTCCTTACTTTTGTTCAATAATGCTTCAAATTGATTAAATTAACTCTTAAAAATTGAGAATTCTTATTCTAAAACACTCAGTAAATCCGCTAGCATATTTCAATTGACTACACGTTTTTCACTACTATTTTACTTTTCTCTATAATACATATTATATGCAGTATAACAATTTCATAGGAGCACAAACGAACACAAACGCAATTTGTAGCAGAATCAAAACTTTAAAAAGATACACATTTCATTCAATTCAATTCTAACAATAAAATTCAATCGAATTGAGAATATATATATATATATATTATTCTGGTGTATACAAAAACATTGGAATGCTTTTGAACTAAACAATACACATATAATATATACGATATTTGATTGTTTTGTGATAGCTTTAGCTAAGCGCTTTTATTGAAAATGAATCTGATCAAGTGATCTTTATATCTTTAAGTCAATCGTTGTGTATCATTTTATATTATTACAATCTTCCCCTGTGTTTTTAATAACTACCTCTTTCGTTCTTTTCGTTGCACCTCGATGATTTACAGTGAACATAATCTATTACAGAAACTTAAATTCAGGTTGACAACAGACTTTTCTTGACAGTATGTAGTTGACACTATGAATGAATAGATATATGAGTTTCGGTCTAATTATTTGCAAAATTCAATGAAAAAATACCAATTTTTCGGTTGTTTTTTTTTTTTTAAAGCGACTGTAAAATTTATTTATTGAAACTGCATATATATTCATTTGATTTAGCATACATGGTTACTTAATTTTAACCGACTTCGAACAAAAAAGTAGGAGGGCATCAATTCGACTGTATTTTTTCTTAATGTGTGTTACTACAATATTTTCGACTGGCTGAACCTATTTTGATGACTCTTTATCTATTTGAAAGCTGGTGCTTCCCTTGTGGTCCCATTATATTTTGGTCGAGTTCTGACAACGACATCCATGAGAAAACCATAAAAGTTTAAAATTTGCATTAAGTATGCACAACAAGAGGACGAGTAACTCAATATTATTATTTCAATGGTTCTTTTTTTAGTAACAAATTAGTTAGTGTACTTCAGATTCACTAACAATCACAAAATAAAAAACTTTTAACAAAAAGAAAACCGAATTCACTAGAAAAACTATTCCAAAACAAATTAATATGCACTAAAAAGTAAAAAAAAAAACGATAATATAACGTAGTTATAATTATTGTTATTTTTGGAGTCGGTGTCAGCCAAGCTAATATAGGAAACTGTTCTGTCAGAGTTGTTTGCTTGGCTGACACCGACTGGAAAAATAACCATAATTTTAACTACAGTATATTTTCATTATTTTTTTACTTTTTAGTGCATATTAATTTGTTTTGGGACAATTTTTCTTTTGAAGTCGGTTTTCTTTTTGTTAAAAGTTTTTTTATTAAAATCTCAAATCTTTTTTTAGATCAAGAAATACTTCATTAGACTATTATAAACAGTTTTTACTGTAACACTTTTATATTTTGATAACCCCATCGCTTTTGAATTGCGTACAATAACAATAAGAAATCGTAACTAATTGTATCATAATAAATCAATTAATATATTATTACAAATGATTTATATAATATAATATAATCTCATCTAATATAATATAAATGATTGACTTTATTCAACTCTATCAAGTTAACTGTTTGCTACACCTAAATTAAACCCTTTTTGAGTATATACATTATATTTGATGAACAGGATGTTGCTTGCTGCTAAATAACACAAATATTTGAAAAGACAAAATTTTCGGAAATTTTATTTTATTATTAAATAGAACTTAAAACAGTTGCGAAGTTAAATATATAAATTACAGTATGTTTCAGCCTTGCACTGTACTACCACCATATACCATGGTATATTTCATATACCATGTATATGAAATATACATAGTATATTAAGTTTAGTCCCAAGTTTGTAACGCTTAAAACTATTGATGATACGAATTAATTTTGGTATAGATGTTCATAAAATCACCTAATTAATCCATTCTTGACTTTCCATCTGTCAGTCTGTCTGTCTGTCCGTCTGTGAAGACGATAACTCAAAAACGATACATCAAATTTTGATAGCATGTTCAGGACTGCTAAATTTTTATAGCATGTTCAGGACGTAAAACTGGGGTGTAGTTCGTAATGAGCAACATAGGTCAATTGGGTCTTGGGTCCGAAGGACCCATCTTGTAAGCAAAACATTAACAATTTTTTTTTTTTTTTTAATTTGATAACGAAATAAGGATAAATTTGGTGTTCATTCATCCAAAACTATAAAAAATAGGGGGTTAAAAATTTCCAAGAAGCTTCAACATGTGTTCTAGCGACGTTTGACATTCTCGAAAATAAAAAAATAATCTAGGAAATACTTTTCCTCGAAATTTCGAAAACGTTTATAAATGGTGGCCGAAGGAAACACCATATTTTTGTTGGTTTTTTTAAACTCTTCTAATTTATAAAAAATAATGCTGGCATTGATATTCAACACTTTCTATACAGGGTATTTCAACAATTAACTTTCGCTTGTTAATTGTATATTCTACCATGGACAAGAAATTATTCATTAAAAAATAGAATTTGTTTAAAAAAATCGTGCCATTTGTTTGTAAAATGAATGATTTTGGATATTCCTTAAAATCCAAATCACATTCATTCACAATTTTCGTTAAATTGAGTGTTTTTTTTAAGCCCAGAACTAAAAAAAAAGTGATGTTCTAAGTTTGACCGCTATGTGTGTGTGTCTGCCTGTGGCATCGTAGCGGCTAAACGGATGAACCAATTTTGTTTTTTTAAATTTTTGTTTGAAAGGTACTTTAATGGAGAGTGTTCTTTTTTTTCAAATGCGAATTTAGTGATCCATATACGAAAAGACTAAATATTGGAGATAAATTTCCAAATCGGCTCATTTTGGAAAATATTTTAAGGAAAAAGGCAATTTAATAAAGAGTGTTCTAAGATATGTTTCAAATGTTTAAGGTTCCGAAGCCGAACAATTTGTCGGGAGTTTTTTGAAAACACTTTTAAAAAAAAAACCACAGCTCATTGCTCTGTAAATATTTCAAGCGAATATATTCCACTGGAGAATGTATTTTTCATTAGTTGATCATTTGTATTCATTTTATAAGAAAGTTACATTTTAAATTCATAAAATAATACCAATAAACCACCACACGAAACGCATTACAACCCTTTTTATTACTATACAACTGTTTTACATTAAAAATAATATGAAATAGATGATTATAAATATTTATTTGCTTGATAAAGACATCTATATATTCATAAGTTATAGTGTACTTCTTAAGAGAAAGCACATTATATTTATAAATTTTCACTTGTGAAGCCAATTATTTTGCTCGTGGACCAGTTTGCATGTGAATTACCTTCAATGAGTTTGGTTGTGCAATAAAGTGATGTAACAAAATATTAATACTGAATACGAAAATATGGTTTTGGCTAGAGCACTTTATTATTACATGTATTTTGTATTATGTAAAATCCCTGCACCATTGCGATTTTGTAAACATTAAGAAAGCTTAAGTTGATATTATTAAAAATTGATGAATATTATCTTACTTTTGAAAATTTTAATAAAAAATACTTTTTAAAAGACAAGCTATTATTTTACTAAAAAGTAGAAAATAATTATTGCTATGAGTCACTCATACATGACTATTTGCAACAAGTGACATTTTAAAAATTTGAAAACCCTCGACAAATGCGATTTATTCTTTGTTAACTGATTTTTAGAAACTTAGCAACAAAATGTTCTCAATCAAGTCGGTTCGGCCGTTTTAGGGCTACGATGCCACTGAAAACACACAGACTCACAGAAAAACACTTTAAACTCACTCCTTCTTAAATCAATATCAAAGTTATGGTCAAGAACATCAGATGAGATGAAAAGGATACATAGAGGGCTCTGATTTTTTGGGAAAAATTTTTGGAAATATTTTAATTGAAATATTTGATTTGACTTTGGTCTTTTGAATTATTGTTTTGAATTACCTAATTATTTTACCATTTCACTTTTCGAAATGAATTGAGCCTGGTTTATTTGACCATTCATTTCCATAGTAATTATTTATATGTTAAAATTATATGTCATGCCTTTTCCAAACTGAATCAATTTTGAAGATCTTCGCCAACTTTTAGTTTTTTTGTCCGTTGGAACGTCCGTTTGGGCGATACGATACCACAGACAGACACATACACATAGCGGTCAAACTTATAACGCCCCTGTTTTTTAAATTCGGGGGCTAAAAAATAGAGACGCTCAATTTAAAATATCAAGAATGGACACCCCAAGTTTTTACAAATATCCATGTACAATTAAATAGCTTGTCGTTTGAATAAATAACAACCATAGGCCAGTAAGTTGGATTTCCTGGCGTGTATGATATAATGCCGAGGCGAAGTTGAGGTTTTTAGAAAAATTAGATAATATAAAAATAGAAATTTTCGCTGAATAATAGTATAATCACTTTGAATTAGGACGTTCAAAAATAGATAAATTTATAAATATATTATTAGTAAAGTATGACACACAAAACGACAATTTAGAATTAATCTTCTTAGATTTTCATTTGTTGTGAGAATTATTCCATATTTTTAATTTTAAGGCATAAAAACTGCAGAAAAATGTTCAATTAAAATACATACAAAGGTAGGTTAGTTACATATTTTAACTTATTTGTAACAAGTCAAAAATTTTTGTAGACGTAGTCCTTAGGTAAGTCTAACAACACAAAGCAAATAACATTACCAACCATGACGAAATTCCTTTTCCATTAAAAAAACATTAGTTATAGAGATCCACCACTTTACCACACTTGTATAATTGAGAATGCCTTGTAGATGTTAATAACTGTTCAAATCGAAAAACAAATCTTTAAAATAATTTTAATTGAAATCGTTTGATATGTTGTAATTTTTAGACTGTATAGATTATTTAATAATTTACAAAGAAATTACTTTAAATTATTCCCATGTTCGTGTATAGTTTTAAAAGAAAATCATAAAATAAGTACCCACCCAATAATCTCTAACCATTCATATCCTAATACCGGGTGTTTAGTGTTGTTAAAATTCTTTTTATTATCCAGGCACGAGTAGTTTCTTACAAATTTGTTAATCACAATTGAAAATTTTCTAAGAACTATGTTGTAATGCCAATTAACTAAATGCGTTTTGAAAAGTTTTATAAATTTTGAAAGCAAGAGTTAAACGTTCTAGCATTAACTCTTCTCAAAATGGCAGTTTATCGAATACCACCAATTTTGGTAAGTTTTTTAAATGCTTAAAAATTTCAAAATCCGATATTTCTGATTTCGGATGTTTCGGATGTTAAGTTCATTTTATAATTTCAAAAAATGAACTTTCGGAAATGCACATTACTTTGCATCCTGAGGAGTCCAGGAAAAATGATTCGAATAGACCTAAAGTATGAAGTTTATTGAAATTGACAAATCACACATGTTACATCTTGTTCTATATGAAAATCCATATATGCACCGCCTCTATATTATTAGTAAGTTAGGATGCACACTTCTCGTACACTTTCAAGATGTTCTCCTCAAAGTGTATAGGTTAACTTAAAATTTTCCGTTTTTGTTCCAACATAAAAACAGCCACCACCACATTTTAACACGTGTTTATTTGGAGAATCTTTCTATTTATTTCTAACTTCGCATATGTCAATTGCTTCATGTCCATTTTGAAGGTTTTCAATTACAATTACTTCTAAAACGGAACAATTTTTGAGCTTGTTTCTTTTGAAAAATTACAGTTTTACTGCTCTCACAAAATGTACTCCTTTCTAAAAACAGTTCCTACTCTGCTGCTTGTCTTATTTTATCGTGAGCTTTTATAATATTACCTTTAATTTTTCAAACAATCGTGGCCATCCTGTAAACGAATAATGTATATCCAAATATGTCCTGGTATGATAGAAGGACGATCCATTCACCATCATATTAACCATGTACAGTACAACTAAGTTATTACAGTTTGATAAAATAGTTATTTGGTACGATTTCATACTGGTACTGTGGGTACCAAACAATTCCTCTTCACCCATTCCCTCATACCCTTGCCCAAAAATATATATGTATATGTGAATGCATCATCATATTATTTTGTCTTATGTATGTTGTACTTACACGTCGCGTCTGGTATAAAGGAATTAAGTCAGAAAATGATCATTAGAAATAGATGAGTTGGATTTTGGAGGTACACCCTAAGATAATGTTTTAAGATATTGTTTTAAAATGTTTCATGTTCCTTAGTTGCGTATTCAAATTACTTGAACGAGATGAAATTCATTCAAGTAACGTTCACTTTAAGAAGAGAAGCGTAACCATCTGTTATAATGAACGGTCTCAGTTTTCCACAGTCGAATAAAATCAAACGGTTGAAAAGAAAACAGTTAAGCTTGAAGTTTTCCAATTTATATTGGCTTATGGATCAAAATCATTATAAGTTAATCCATGTGGACTTATGGCATTCAACTATGGGAAACTAATAGCAATAGTAATATCGAAATTCTGCAAAGATTTCAATCAAAACTGTTTCGAACAATTAGCGAATCTCCATGGTATCTCCAAACTTGGAAGTTATCAAGTTTTTAGACAATAGTGACAGTGCGAATGGACTAAACAGATAAAATCTGCTAAATGTAAAATTAAGATTTATTTTACATAATCGGTAGATTAAGATAACTTTTATACTTAGTTTAATTTCCTTTTGATGGCAACCAGTGGATATATTACCGCTCAAGTCAACCTTTAACTAGATCTATTTTTTACTTCTTTTAAGAACTGATAATAGAAAATAAAAACAAAAAAATCTCCTTTTATCAATAAACATTATAATTTCCAGACAGTTTTGCAGTTGGTTATCATTTTAATAACAAATAAAAACATTCTATTAATTTTAATGGGTCGTTAATTTTGATATGGCTTAGTTTATTAATTTTAATTTGCCAGACAGAAATTCATGAATGTGGCTAGCCTAACTATGCTGGTGGCCTCTTTTATAGATGTGGTCGAAGAAACGGAGGTTAAATCCCATTATTATTATTATTACTTGCATGCATATTTTGTTTATTAACTCATTTCAGATGTAAGGCGTCCTTTATCCCTAACAAAGCTCAATTAAGAAATATCCTTAAAACAGTCATTTTAAAATAAACTCTCGAAAATATTACCAGGGAGTTGTCATAGAAAGAAAGATTAACAAGAAGCAAAAACCAAAAACATTTTTTGCCATCAATGAGTCATTTAACTAAAGTCTTTTTTATCACTGGTAATATACAAGGAACTTTACTTATCGATAACATAGGGGTAAGTCAAGGCATCGTCTAAAATCAAGAATAGTTAATTTCGCCATATCAATTCTAGAAATACGATATTTGCAGGTGTTTAATTTTTTTTCAATCGTAACCTGTAATTTGAAAAATATGCTCCTTTAATTTGCAAAATATGCAAAATATATACATTTCACCCATTACGAAACCAGTACCCGTTGCATTAAAATAAGTTTTCAGCTAAAAACTTCTCCAAGCTTATATTTTAGCCTTCAGCCTTTATACTGGCGTAGAAGATTTTGTAAGGAAGAGTTTGGCTGCAAGGTTTGCACTTATTTCGTGTGCATATTACATATTTAACATGGGGGTTAAAGTGGATATCGTATACATAGTTGATGTCTCCCAATTGTTTGCATGAAATAATAATTCACTTCCTTATAAAATAGGTTGATTGTTATATTTTTAGTGAGTGTGGTACTTTTTATTATTACCTTCTTTATTTCAAGGGAAAGGATTTAATAAGGGTTTTTCTAATTTTGTTAATAAAAACATTTATATTTATGAAATGAGTTTTGATTTTCTATGTTTTTCTTTTTATAAGTTTTCTTTTTTCTTGCGTTTATTTTATTTTTTCGAAACTGAATAATTTTCGCTTTCTATTTTCATATATTGCAAGTGATAGCATGGAAATTAACGTTATTTTTGCCAAAATGAAAAGTAGTGTTTCATGAATATAAAAAAAAGAATTTCAAATTTAATAAATCTAAAAACCCAACTGCGTAAATAAAAACTGAAAAAAAGAAGTACCTACATTAGTTTACACACCGTTTTTTACCATCGAAACCCATTAAAATCTAGGCCCGCTAATACCTTTCCATTTATGAGTCCTGACTGTTAAAGTCGGTATGTAAACTACTGGACTACAGTTTTCATTTACGCAGTTGGGTTTTGTGATTTTTTTAAATATTTATTTTATTTCAGACTTTTTAGTCTCCCGAAACAATCTTATAAACAATAACGTTTTTAAGGCGAATAGATCGGAAGATACGGGGCAATAAAGAAATTTATAAACAAATATACATACATACATACAAGATACGCTCGAAAAACATAACCACTCCTTGACGGTCGTGTTATAAAAAGAAAACACAATATTCAAAATTAAATTTGGTTAGGATTTAAATGCTCTGCCTTTATAATATAATGTCATATTAATAGAATGAGGAAAGGTTTAGGATTTAATTTACAAAATCATATTTTTGCACTTGGGACCCTCTGATAAAATTACTTTTTATACAGCCAAAAATAAGAAGAGCCTGTATTTTAGAAAAAATATTTATGAAACATTATTGTAGCATGTGAGCAAAGTAATCCAAAACCCAACACACTCAAAAAGCTCATTTAGTCCTGTGAATACTTTTTTGAAAAAAATTAAAATTTTTATTTATTCCATTTCAACTTTTACCTGTGCTATTGGTTTTGAACGGAATATCAGCGCCGACAACTTTCATCCCATCGAACTTCATACTTAGACTGCTAAGGCAATTAGAAGAAATCAAGTTCTTTCACGGGAAATTGAAGGGTATCTACAAAAACGAAGCTAAAAGGAAAGTAATCTAATCATAATCGAATCATAATGTTGAATTTTCTATACTCATTTTAGTTGAAATTTTAATGATAAGACAATAAATTTTATAACATTTCATTGTGTAACCATTTTTTCGATACGAAGTACCCATAGTAAGATAAATCTTCGTTAGTTAAAATATTTAATTTTTGTGAAGTGAAATTTAAAAAATAAAATTCTTATGAATGAATTTTATTAGTTTATACAATGCCAGATTGAAAAATTGGTTGTTCCACAATGCCCTAGATAAATAATTATTTCCTCGGATTCATGTTACACTTAACTTAAAAGTACTTTAACTTTTACCAGCCAATTTTTTTTCGTTGTATTTAAAAAAAAAATTAAAATAAAATAAATACAAAATTACCTGTATAGAGTCTCCAACTTAAGATGAATTTTCAAATACAACTTGAAAACGAATAATATTATTCATAAAATTATATATGAAGTACATTTTCACGGTTACTTAAATCCAATTAATGAATTAAAAGCATCTCCGTAGTACCTAACATTGGTAATAAAAAGTACTTAGTATTAGTACGAACGAGAGTATTGGGTGTGCCATAAAAAATATTTATAAAAAATTATAGCCTACTTTATTTAAAACTAACTTGAAACCCGCCCGCTTCACTGGGCATAAAAGTAAAAACCACCGCTTTATAGCCTAGACCTCTTTTGTTCTCACTTATCAACGATCTATAACACTTGAAGGGATTGTTTTACGCAGCTAAAAGAAATGCACAGTTTTCAATTTTTTAAATTGTAAAGTAGTCATAATTCATTGAGTATATCAGAAAAGTTAGCGAGGAATTGCGACACTTACTATTATAAATTTTTACAGAAATTTATGGTTCAAAATGATGATCATAACTCCATAACTGCTCCATCTGTGATCATCATTTTAAACCATAAATTAAATATTTCTGTAAAAATTTAAAATAGTAAATGTCAGATTAAATTTATTTAAAAGAAAATTTTTTTTTAGTATCTGTATCTTTTTAATTTCATGTGTTATTTTGATGTATGAGCTAAGTATATTGCTGTACAGTTTCATTAAAAACCATTTTCTAGTTTTTGCGTGAAAGCGTAACAAACAAACAAACAAACTTCCTTACTTTCACATTTATAACATATAGAGATAGGGACAGGGGTACAGTAATTCAAGGCAATACAACCAATTTTCTGAGATGGTTAATGCAAACATTTTTACAATATCCGAAGCAACGCAACGGCTGAGTCTTGACTTCGAAATAAGAGAAAATTAGATTTTAGCGATAATTGACAGCCATACTTTCAGAAAATACGCAAGAAACAAAAAATTTAATGCAATCAAATTTGAATTTTACCGTTATGTAGTCTGAAATACCATGATTACATATTTTAAGGTATAATGTCCGTTCTAGCCAAGACCACAGACAGAGTATAACTGTACATATACTTATACACTGTATATTCAATGCACATAGACAGCTGCATATTTATAATTTATTTCAATGTTTATATTTTAAACTAGACGAGCAAGAACCGTTTCCTTGATACCAAAAAATGGTCATGTCTGAAGTTTTTTTTAAGTTGTTTTTGAATAGAATCTTGAGATATGATTTATAATGTGCCAGTATTTGTGAACTGGCTATTCTCAAAATGTTAGTTTATTCTGCAAACACGGGAGTTTACGGAGCATTCTACCTTAAGTGTTACACTCTGTATATTTTCATACAGATGAAGAATATAATATGCCTTCATGATTACCATTTTGATTTGTGAAATTTCATAAAATACGAAAGAATAAGTAATTTACTTGTATTCATTATATTATAAGTAAATAATTCTATAATTACTTATTTATTTTCATTGAGAAGCTATCTGGAAAATTACAAGAACACTTCTTGTAAAACCTATTCTATAAATTAGGTACTCTTTTTCAGTTTTTCATTTTTATTTGTTTATTTAAAATTTTGATGAAAATTTGTGCGTGCCATTAATAGAAAATTGTGGACTTTAAAAAACATTAACTTAATGCGATTTTCAAATGCTATTTAAAATTTAATAGAAACTTTTCTCTTCAGAAACTTGAGAACGTGATAAATATCATTATCTTAGATTTATTTTAGACTATTTTTAGCTTTCCATTCCCTTAATGAAGAATTAAAAAAACATCAAAAAGTCAAATCCTTTTATAGAAAGTTTAGGTCCAAGAATCAAACCAAAAACTGATATGTTACAGTAATTTACTAACATTGTGTCATTTGCACATATGCAAATATAATTGACGGTCGCGTACTGGATCATTGCGTTTAAAAACCAGTACCTACATCTAATCATGCGGTAGATGGGTATTTTTACTCAAATAACTCAATTTTCACTTAAATAATTCACCAAAATAACTAAACATATTTAAGAAATAAAATTGCTGATATTATATTTATTGCATAATCAATAACTGTAAACAGAAAAGTTAAAAAATAAAAGCTTTTATTTTTGGATTTTCTATAATTATCTATTTTCTATAGTAAATTATTTAAGAAAATCTCAGAAATAGATCGAAGAAATTTCTTTTCGAAGATGATTTTTAGCGATATTTGAGAAACTATTCTTCAAATCGACAAATAAAACTCAATTTTTGTAATTTTTATTAATATCTCGAGTTTTTAAGCCAACATATTTTGGGTCATCCAAATTGTTTATAACGATTTTTCTCCGATTATTCACCATGTTCGTCATTTTTTTTTTTTTTTCAAATTTTGATAAAGCTATAAAGCTTTGTTACTCTATGAACGAACCTAACTTTGACCCTAAAAATACAAAAAAAGTTCATTTGCTGTTTAGATCAGTATTTTCATTGGTAATGACCTGGCATTAAAATATTAGAACTGCCCACCCTAACTGATTTGAGAGATTTCAAATTATATATGTCAATAAATACACTCACACGGAAATTAACCCAGAGAAATTAATGTTTAAAATATTCAATAAATTAAGTATAGTTACATAAACAAAATAAATTAATTTTCTTTAATCTGATGTTAGAATGGTTATAATAAAATATATTATTTTGAAAGTTGCATCGTACATCATGACAATAATGTTGTTAAATCAGATGAGCCACCCCCTCCCCTCAATGTTTTGTGGATAGACAAATGATAGATAGCTCAAAGTATAACAATAGAAGTAAGTAGTTTAGTACACATATAAGCTTATTAAATTCTAGACCAAGAAGTCCATTCTCAGCTCATAATTAATGACAGATGTTATTGTAACAGATTTAAATCATTTATTGTTTACCTATTAGTTATAAACATTCTAACTAATATTATTAATGCGAATGTTAGTTTGTTTGTTTGGAACGCTTCCACGATAAAACAACTAAATAGATTTTGATGTAATGTTACAGTATTAAAGCTATACATCAATAGAGTATATTTTGTTTCTGTTGGGTTGCATTTATATATATATATATATATTTTGTACATAAAATTTTATGTTCATCTTGCCCATGGTTCAAATCTGGTTAATTATGCGAAGTTTTCCGATGTTTGTGCTAAGGTTTAGGTAAGTAAGATTTTCAGCGGGCTTGATATATTTGTACATCTTGCCATAAGTAGAATTATTGATTATTTTCTCATCTTTTGTAAACATTCGTTCGTGATGAAATCAACAGAATATTGAATCACCTGTGAATTTAGAGAGTCCCAAACCTCGTTGCATCCTAACAATTGTAGTTGGTTTTTCAGAATAATGACCCAATTATATTTAACTGATTGTTTGGACTATAATCTAGTTCTAGAAGTCTTTTGTAAGCCTTCTTTTGAAGCCATTTTAGGCATATCAGGCATTTTTAGTAATTCAATCCACCATTGTAAAATAAGCCTCAGTGCTTTTACCGCTAATGGATTTAAACCAGTTTCAGCTCTTATCATATAATGTGGGGTTGATCTCTGCCAGCAGAACATACTTTAAAAGGAATTGGACTACACTTATTCAATTTCATTTAATAGTCCAAATTTCCTCTTTGTCTATATTGTGAGTGTTATGAAGGGAAGAAAGTTAAAAGCTAAGAAGCTGAAAGCTATAACGAGAATATAGACGAATAGACAACGAATACGGTGGGTAATTGCTAGTACATAATATTATATACTATCTACAAATTTATCAGGATTTAATCGTATTATTATATATTTATCTTTCTTGTCATAATTATCGATAAACTTCGGTTTTATCTTCGTACTATTCTAAAAACTATCGGAAATGGATCACATAATTGAAATACAAAATCATTTATGTATATACTTTCGTTTGGAATTCGGCAAACAGAATCTACTATAATTTGTCTGGAACCATACTGTTTTCATTTTAGCTTCTACCGATTCCTTTAGTTCAGCATAATAATACTTCATCAAAATTGATAGGAAATCAAGTAAGATTGACCGGAGTCATTTCAAGGCATTTCTTTGTCAAAAAAATTAAATTTACTTAAAAGCTCGTTTAGTATCGTAAACGCGACGATAAGGTGCAACCAATGAAAACAAAAAAGCCTTATATTGGCTAAATTGTACTTGTTGCTGATGCTCGGAGATATGTAACCCTTAATCAAATTAAAGGATTTAAAAACCACAAACCGAAGTATTAAGAAAGTCTTTTTCGATATGTATAGACAGACAAGTTTCGATGAACTTTGTAACATATTGCATCTACCAACCTTAATGAGACTCATGATTTTTTGAAAAACTTTGGGAGCGTTTATCTTCCTGCTTATTAAAGATAGGTGTGCGAAGTTTATAATAAGGTAGCGTGTTAGTTGATTGATACTCATTTGTATATGTTTTCGATCGCAGGCATGTGTTTAAAGCCTCCCTGTAATTAGTTAAAACTGGATCTCCCTGATTGTGATTAGGAGATAAAAGTTTGCTGCAAACCAATGGCAATACTTTTGAGTAGCATTATAATCTCGATGCAGTTGCACTGTTCCGAATCCCAGATCACGAATGGAGTTCCCTGATTCATCTTGTATATATAATATAATATATTATTATAAACATTATTTATGAACAAATGCTTAACCTATAAAGTATTTAGTTGAATATATACCTATTGTTTACTTATTTGTTGTTACGGACACCTTAAAGCACATTTTAACTTACGAGATTTATATCTTTGCTATTATAATAAAATACCATCGCTTAGTTTATCATCTTATTCTACATATAGGTAAATATCACGTTGTAGTCGAGCGGCGACGCTTGTATGTTGTGCCTGTTATTTACACACATATAGAGAAGGCTCCCTATAACTTTTTTCTACATATATTCTATCGTAGCACAGTTTTGGTAAATGGAAAAAGTAATTGTTCAACAACAATTATTGCTCCTCTTTCAGTATATTTGTAATTTTAATACATCCATTTGAGATTTTAACCTCTTAAAAAAAGAGACAATCTGAAATAAAAGATTGTAACCATTCACAAAATGACCTCTACATAAAAATTAAGAACCTTTTTCTGTCCAATATTTGATTGCGAATATCTAAAAAATGTGCAAAGAACATAAGATAACAATAAAATTATTTATTTGATAGATTTATTATTTATTTGAAAGAAAAGTTAAATTATATAAAAATGTTTTCCCAATATTTTCGCATTTTTCGTCGGTCTTTGTTATATTCATAAGATTCCTATCTCAAATTTGAAATTGCAAGTTTATAGCTTACAAAGTTTTAAGGAAAATCAGATTTAATTAAAGAAGAAAATGTTATTATTTCATTAATATAACAAAAATTAACAACTTTATACGAGGAAGAAACAAATATCTGAAGTTAGATGTACGTTCACTCAGAAGCCAACGTCTGCTTTTTACGTAACTTTTGGTTGAAGCTGAACTCAAAGAATCTGTTCGGTTGTTAATTAATAGTTAACTTGTTTCAAATGACTACTTTTTTGCCGAATTCCCACAAATTTCCATTTGTTAATGTAATTTTTTTTTAAGTTAGACGTTTATTAGAGAGAGTCCTATTGAATAAACTCTTTAAAATGACTCTATAGTATTTTGCGCTGGTTATATTCATAATTTACGCTCTTATTCGACTTATTCGATTATTCGACTCAATGATTATAGATATTAAATTTAAAAAAAAAATATATATATATATATATAGCTCGAAGATGTCTGTCTATATCCCGAGGAAAATTTGAAAATGATACATTTATATATATATATATATGATCTGACAAATAATAACAAAACAATTAGAGTGTCTAAAGACTATAATTAAGAAATAACTAAAAGCAGAAGGTATATAACGGTGTATTAAACATTTTATAGGAATATTTCGATAAATACCTAGACAGATTTGACAGAAAAAATTGATAAAACACACTTTCATGTAGCGTTTGGGTTCAAACCGGCTCACAACAGTTTCATAAAGGGTTTCTCATACATTTTTTTTCTTTTTAATCAAAATTTAAATATTTAAGGATCATATTGAAAAACTTTAATCAAATGCACAAATTCAAGCTCCTATATTGGGAAAAAGTAATTATATCAATTAAATTGGCAGACTTAAAAAAACTGCAGTGGTCAGCGGAATGGTCACTGCCCATAAAAGCAATGTGGAGGTATTATTTTTTAGATAGTTCAAAAGCGATTTAAATGTTTATTTATACATTTTCAGAAAATCTATATTAAAATTTCGAAACACAGGTTTGAAAAGTGCGTTTCTTATTTAAAATAAATAAGTAAATAAAATTAGTGAGATCCATCTCGAAAAGATATTTTAATACATATCGCTCTATCTGACGGAATAACTGTTTAAACTCTTAGTTATGTAGAAACAGAAATTTTCTTATAATTTTCTATAATATATACCCTCTTTCAAAACATATTTTTCCACCTAAATATAAAACTTGTGACATCTACACAAAATACCACAAAAAGTACAACAATCAATAAGTCATCTAAGAAGCAAACCAATGATTTAAGTTACACAAAAGCTTCATATAGATGGCATTATAATATCTAAATCATCTCAACGCGCTCCACTATATATACACTCGTAAGTATTTGAACAATTGAATTAACTGAAATGAAAATAACAGTGAAAGAAGAGAAAACTTTAATGCGCAGTTTCAAAACTTCTATATACTATGGAAAACAAATCGTTATAGAAGTTTCTAAATAATATTGTAACGTAGTACACATTTACATGTACAAGTTTCTATAATGCCATTGACTATATACAACCTGTTGTATGTATTGTGTGAGAATATACCTCTGGTGTTATGTTGTTTTTTTTTTGTTTTTTTTTGCTACTTTTTTTTATGAATTCTATTCAATATAATAAATTACACTTCATTGATTATTTTTAATTAAACAAACATGTTTGTTTAAAAATGAAAGCAAATTTTTTGTGAAATTTATGTTTACATGAAGTGTTTTTAATTAATATTATTTTTGGCTAAACATGAGCGATGTCAAGGTGGCAACAAGGCTGAGAGAAATTTTGTCAAAATTTCTACGATGCCTAGTTACGTCAAGAAGTGTGCCGAATCGAACTGTGTAACCCTAAAACTTTTAATGATGACGTATTAGCCAGGCTCTCATATTTCTAATTTGGGTTTCAAACCGCAGTTAGGGGACATTCATTAATTACGTAAGCATGATTTTGACAATTTTTGATTAACTCCTTCCTCCACGTAAGTAAACATAAGATTTCTCGAACGCCCCTCCCCATTCTTAAGCAAGATTCAATCTCGTTTTGCCGAATAATAAAACATTGTTAGAAAAAGATCAGTTAAACTAAAACTCGCACTTGAAACGTTTGACGTAACTCTTGAAACAAAGCTAAGAAGCCTCCCCATTAAATTATCTTCACAACGAAATAAAAACATCCAAACCGGTTCATCCATTTAGGCGGTACAATATCACAGACAGACTCATAGCGCACATACAGGTCAAACTTATAACACTCCTTTTTTGGTTCGGGGGTTAAAAAATACGAATTGTTTCTTTAGATTACATGAACTTTGTTGCACATGTAATTTGGTTGAAAATGCATATTTATGGTAAGCATGACCTGATTTTTCTATCGCTGCCACCATTGATAAACATACGTTTTTTAGTTTAAAATAAAAAATTTTTATAAATAATACTTTTTAGAGAACTAAAAAAGCAAGAACAAGCTTTTTTTGTAGTTAAAAGTAAAAAAATAACTTTTTGTATGAGTCATATTTGACTAAGCTCAACTTTTACAAACAGTCAAGTGGCTTTATTTTGGTATACTGAGGCTCTAAGAGGCTTTATTTTGGTATACTGTATATTAATTTAGGTTATTTGTCTGCAATAGACTAAAACGGAACGTTATCATATAATCTTAAAATGTTCCACTGCACCAACCGCATTTACAACCTTCAGTTGATTGAAAAAACAAAAACTTTAGATCAATTACAATTTACAAACATTTGTATGATTGTAAAATAAATCAATTTGTCGATCAGACATATAAAATTGATGTCAATGAACGTTGTTTGTATTGGTGTAAATAATAGCAAGGTTTTTATATTTTATAAATCCAACATAATCCAGGGAATAAAGAATAAATAAAGACCGGAATAATTCTGGAAAAGCTCGATTTTTGCACGAATCCTCTATTTGTAGTTCTAAATAAATGCCGCTACTAAAGTTACCGGAGGTCACAAAATACAATTTTTCGGGAATATTTTGTTAACGGTCGCTACAAGTTTTTGAGTTGGATTTTCTTAAAAATTGTTAGTCTTACGAAAAAAAGTAAAAGTATATTTTTTAAGGCAAATTTCTGATCTACAAATTTGATATTTTTTCGCAACAGTGGCGGTTCGCAACAGTGAACGAAATATTCGCGCAAAATCATATTTTGTGACTTTTAAGCCCGGGTAACTTTTGTAGCGGCATTTAGATCGATGGAAACTTTTGGAATTTTGTTTAGAACCATAAATAGAAGTTTCATGCAAAAATCCAGCTTTCCCGGAATTTTTCCGAATGGAAATGTTTATATTCTCTGGATTAACAAAAATGTATTAAATATTTTTGTGAAATTTATACGAAATTTATATAAATACAATGTTTTCATGATCATTTATATTCATTTGGCGGTCACAATTTAAAATTATTTATTCTTATCTCGAAAAGCGGATACCCAATAAAAATTCCCATTGAAAGCTGATTTTCTGATAAAATCGGAAGAAAAAAAGTATTTAAGAGAAATTAGATACGAGCAAAGCAACGAACCATGTCAAATTGCCTTTAATTTGTATTCCTTACGTTGAAACGTTGTTTCCAGAATTGAAGTTAAAAAGTGCATAAGTCAATAAATGTAACATATTTTTAAATTCTATAAAAGCAAACTTGGAAATCGGATATTTGTGATTACCAGCACAGATTTGAAACATTAAAAGTTGTCTCATAAAATAAATAATATTTTTCAATCATAATAACTTTACAACAACTCAAGATTATACGACTTGCATGTGCATTGAATCTTTTGAATCTTGAGAACAAAATATACTATTATCCGATTTAGGCTTTTAAAGCGATATTTTGAAAACATCGTAAAATATTAATTGTTATCAAAGTAGTTAATTCAAATTTTTTGATGATCCGTAAATTAAGATCGAGTTTTCAAAATGTTAAAATTCTCTTTATTTAAAAATTGGAAAAGGTACCAAAAATGCTTTGAATTATATTAATATAACAACAAATTCCTTGTAGACCCTTCTGTTGCACCTATTGGATATCCTTTGATTGGTATTGAGGGCATAATCAGATCCTTCAATACTACAACGGGTTCAATTTAGAAAAATCCAAACATTACTCCATGGCTTTAAAAGAATTGTGTGTGTACACGTTTTTTTGTATCGATTTTAGGGAGTATCTTTAAAAAGGTTTTTATTCTATTTTAATCTCTCTATCACTGTAGGTAATACACAGAATTATAAAGTCTAAAATTAAACAAAAATATTTTTAATTGTACGCTCTTTTATCAAAACACAACAGAACTGCTTCCTGCATATGTATACCATTTCTAGGTACCTACACGGTAAAAAATTTTTTTCTGAATGTCACTATGTCAGTATCGGTGTGAACGCGTCATACTGTATACTGTAATACTGGTTGGTGATACACACAATACTTCTGGTGGATAGCTCTAGTCAATACTGTAATATAACTTATGCTAACATATATATTATATGTATCTGTCTTTATACCATGAGAGCATTGTAGGAAACGCCGTGCATTTCTTACCTTGTAGAAAGAGAAACATATCGGAAACTTTTTACGAATAAATCTGCCAAACAAGGCATCACACATAGAAAGACTCAAGGTTGATGCTACGATCGGTAAGTCTTTTAGTCGTGGGCTTGCGGATTTGTAATTTAGATTTGGAAGGTCCATTTCAAGTTAGCTCAAGGATGAATTCTTTAATGTGGTTCTCTTTCTTTAACAAATATTCTATTTAGTTTTAAAAAAAATTATTGTTATGCGCTACTCCCGAAAAGTTTGTATAAAGAATTACTTATAGCGCTGTACTATTATTACTGAAATTTCAACTGAATTACTGCCATATGTGTGTTCTGCAATTTCTTCAATACGGGAACTAAATCGAGCTTAATTTAAATATATATTCAGATTAAAAAATTCCTCAAAAATTTATAAGAACGCATACTTAGAAAATACTAAGGTTTCGCTTCTTCATGGTTTTCGCTAGTTAGTGTTATTTTTAAAACAGGTGTTCGTAAGTTAAAGAAATCCACGTTAGACTTCTATCGTCACAATCCCTGTGTTTTCCATATGAAAGTCAACAAACAAATAAAAATTATTGTTTACAACAAAAATAATATGTGACAATATTTTGAGTACACATTTTAAAACAATTATTGTTACGATAGCGCGATGGTCACATTCAGAGTTGCCGATTGGCTGGCTACTCAGTCAATGCGACAATAATAATAACTGTAACAGATTTTTTAATGTTTATTTACGAAGAACACAAACGTAAATGTTTGGTAGGATTCTGGTTGGTAAAGATGATTGTCGCTGATAAAAATGTTACAAATATTTCTAAAAGCTATTAAATTTGATTTAAAAGATTGTCATTATTTATGTTTATTGATATTAACAAAAACTATAACACGTTCCAAATGCATTAAGCGTCTATTTAGATAATGGTTCGAATGTTTGATGGTCGAATTGAGTTTAAGTCAGCATTGGGTAGACAACTCTCGCCCAAGCCTATGGTTTACCAGCTCTTGCTAAAACTTTTGCTAAAACTAACGAACCAGGACTGTTGTTAATTTAAATTTCTGATTTTTGCAGTTAAGTTGGCAGAGAACATGGTCTTGTGACATTTTATCCCACAACAAGTCCAAGCAAAGATTTAAAATCTGGTTGTGGTAAAGCTGTTTATATAGTACACTACGTAATATGTATAGATCTGGAAATTACAAACACAGTTAATTATCTACTGGAGATAGGTAAAGACGCGAAACCACTCTTGGGTCAACACCTGACACCCAAGCTTCAAATGATTTTATTCGATGCCCCAGGCAACACTGGAACAGTTTAGGTTTTGAAGCTAGATCCAATGCTCAACAATATCAACCCAGCTTAAACAATATCGAGAGAGGCATAAACTAAAATTGACCAGGTTTTTATTTCCTCTATAAGTAGATAAATATTATAAATGGGAGCCAGTCAGAGGGCAGAAGGTGAACTAGAAAACATTGCTTAACTATCCTCTCTTGTATACCCTAAAGACCTATCGGAAATATAGATTTTACATGAAACGTGTTATGTCAGAAATATTGGAGACAATACTACCTTTTTTTTAGGTTTTGAGTATATAACATATTCACTTTGTATGTATTCAAAATTTAATTTTATCGTTAATCATATAAATTTGGACTTACCAAATATGGCTTTGCCATATTGCCAAATGAAGAAACGGAGAAATTCCGGAGGAATAATTATATCGGTGCTAATATTGAAAAGGAGGTATCTCTGTCCATGATACAAGCTATTTTCTGGTTACTGAATCCTTATAAAAAATCATAATAAAGTGTAAAGAAATGTGTATTTTTACCTTTTTTGGTGTCGCTATAATTGATCGTACACCCGTCGTCGTTAAAGATAATGGTGACATTATTGATGATGTTATGGATGGTGTAGAATATGTGGCTGTTGTTATTTCCGCTACTGTGGTCAACAGTAAAGATGTAGCACTACGTGACGGTTGTTGGTGTTGTTGTCGCGATGGTGGTGATGGTAATTTCCTCGTGACGCGTCCGATATTACGATTCCCGGAATCACCATCACTAGTTACTACTATCGATAGTGGTGTTTGTGTGTTTGATGTCGTCGTCGATGGTAGTTCCAATAAATGTTGGATTGAATGATTTTGTCGTGTTTTACGTGCCGCCATTTTCTGTGCCAAAAGAGAAAAAACAAATTAGTTATAGAATCACTTTTATGATTTGGTAGTAAAATCAAAGGTTTCACATTTCACTTATTTATTTTCAAAATTATCATAAAAATGTTAAATATGAATGATATGAATTTAAACGTGAATGAAAAGAAAAAAGAAAAAAGGATATCTGAAAGTCTGACTTGATATTTAATGACTAATGTCAAATAAGTTTGAGCACCTCCATTATCAACCTTCAAAAAACCATTTACTGCCATTGTGCAGAAGATACTTAAGTTTACAAAACATTAGTATCAATGGTCATCGTATTTATTAGCAAGAGGACAGGAATTTTAGAAGTCGAGGATGCATGCCCGTTCTAGATATTCCATATAACATTAATATAATGTTATGACATCATAACAAGATTAATTAACGTCATACCTAACATTAATGTCAAAAATGTTGAATTTTCTTTTTTAATGACAATTGGTAGATAGCCACCTCCTTTCAATTAACTATGGATGGATATTCGACAGTTTCCATTCATCGATAGAAACCTACTTAGTTTACGTTCTTTTCGATATCATCATGCTCGGGAAATATACGTTAAATGAATATTGAAAAGATTTGAACACGATATTTAAATTGTTGACTGAATATTGTCGAATGATTGATCTAATAGCGGATATCTTCAATGGTTTAATAGTAAGTGGTGATTACTAAGGAATAATACTTATAGAAGCATAATAATTGCTCTAAAACTAGTGAAGTATCTATTCGTTACTAAGAGCTAGATTAGCATATATAGAATATAATAATTCAATATTTTAATAAGAACATTTCTACTATCTTTAAATTTCTTGGAATTCGTTAAAGAGGATTGTGCATACAGTTGCAAAAGCAATTGTTAATTAGAGATACGTTTTAAGGAAAAGCAAAGTATACAAAAACGATTAGACGGATACTCTCCTAACATTATATTTTTTTAACATAATATGATCAGCAAATTTTGTAAGCTGTTCTAACTCAAGGCCTTTTTGATTTATATCTTTATAGAGTTATCCAATAAGGACATACCACGTAAATAGGACCTATTTCGTCAAAAAAGAGGTTACTACCTAAATTGAAGACATTCATTCTCCAAAACGATGATAAAGAGACATAATACAAAATTAATACTATAAACTATCTAATAACTTATATTAAAATCATATATAACTCTTATGTCTTTCATGCTATGTCTCTTAAACAAGTCGCTTCATTTAAAAGGTAACAAATTTTTGGACAAAATATGGCCCTCTTACGTGGTTTCCCACTGAACAACCCTGTGGAATCGCAGATTTACGATACATAAAAACTATGTCTTTCTGAAAACTAAAGGCCTGGTAAATTTGAATTATGAATCGAGATAGATATTATTTTAAAATATGCCAGGGATTTCTGAAGAATCACATTTCTTGTAAAGATCCTTACCTTCTTACCATTCTGAGAATACTTGTGTAAACAAATAAATTGAAAGTTAATTGTTTTTATAAGAAATTCATTATAAATACTTGAGTCGTACGGAAAGTCAACCACTATTGAATTAAAAAGGGGAGGTGTGATTTCTGAATCATGTTCTCTATTTTTTTGAGCTATTTAATTATTTCCCATTACTCAACTAATAATGTGAACAAAAAACGTATAAATTTTTTTTAATTACGTTAAAGACTTGCTAGATGTTTTAAAATGTTTTACAACACAGACTTATGCTTACATAGTAAGTTTTTCCGCGTTTTTTTTTTATTTGTGTTAAATTTTTGTTTTTTATGTTTCTTAAACTAATTGTAAATACTACCTAAAGTGTACCTCTCTACTCGCATAGTACATGTTGTAGTATAATGTACGGCTTGCAACTGTATGAAAGGTTCCATTAACATTTTATAATTTGTTTAACACGGTAAAAACACTGCCAATTTGAACAGCATACAAAAAGTTAAATACCCTGCAGTGGAAATGTTTTTGTCATGAAAAGTTTAAGTTAAGAACTACATACTACATAAAGTTACAAGGTGAAAATAATGTTTTTATATATATTTTTTACTAAGCAGGAGTGTACAAATTACGAAATTCTTTTGAACATCCCATTCAATTCAATATCTTTATCTTTTTATGCTATTATAAAATTGTTGTCTGCTATCTGTTTGTGTTTGATCGGATAACCCAAAAGCTGGTGGACCGATTTTGATGATGCTACGATAACGTTAGCCGGAGATTAACGATAAAACCAAAATTTATTCACAGTACATATTATAATCTATATACAAGAGAGAAGCTATCTCTGAACCCGACACCTGAAGCCAGGCCGAAGACCGTCTTATTGGCTAAGGGATTGATGTTAACCTGGTGTTAAGGGGGCTGATTAAACGAGAGATTATGGTTTGGAGGAGTCTATGTGGTGATATTTGCTTGTAATCAGCATGGGCGTTAATTAAGAGTGGTATGAAGGTGATTGTTAAGTAAAAGATTATATGGGGTTCAAAATTCAGAATTGTACAAGCGGATAGCGACTAGTACAATATACATTTGTATAAATTAAAATACATAGAAGCCAAATATCTCAAGACCGCATAAAATCTAAAATGATTACATTAATTTTTAAGCTTTAAGTTTAATCACTTAAATACCTACTGCGTAAATCCTAGAATCCTATAATAGAATAGAACATGCAGCATTAACTATGTGTTTTCATGTTGGAAGAGCCGAGGTAAGTTTCCAGCGCCACTTAGGATCGTAAAATACGTTTTCTTTCCTTTTTATATAGGACTTACGTATCTAGATATCCTTAAAACGTATATTTCATTAAAATTAAAACACGTCTTCAACCTTAAAACAAAAATCCTCCATACATAAAATTTGTGTATTTTATGTTTAAAAATAAATTCAGTTACATTTATCATTCATAACAACCCTAGCTCCACACAGAGCAAGCAGTTTCTTCTTTATGTAGTATATAGCTCTCTTCTACTGTTGATACATCAAGTTCTTTCATTCTTTATACACAAGAATAAATTTAAGAGGTAACTAGAATTAGTTTTCTAAGGAACACACATACACACAACTTCTTATGTTATAACATAACCTAACAAACGTACATTATGTTGCATCTCTCATATGACGTGAAAATAATTTTCAGGCATTCACAAAGTATAGAACGAATTTTACCACCACCATTATTTACAACAGTCATTTTGGATTTTCAAACTTCAAATAAATAAAAAAAAGTTATAGTTAGGGTTTGGAACATTGTGACCCATTTCTCTTTAGAAAAACCTTCATTTCAAATAACACTAAAAATGTCTGCAAAAAATTCTGGAAAATAGATTTGTAAGAATTTGTACAAAACAAGGTATACTTATGAAAAAGATCCCTCTGCATTTTTTGTAGGAACAGAGTAATCGCTAGCCAATTGTTACTGAAATAGGGCAAACACCGGTTACAAAAATATTCATATCTTAAAAATGCAAAATCGTGGAAATATAATTTTACAAAAGAAGAAAGGGAAAAGGCTGTATACTTTATATTTTGTTGTTATTTTAATGGTATCGCCTTTATTTTCGGGTCAGAAAACAAGGAGCAAAATATAAATAAACTTTAACTGTTCAATTCTTCGTAATGAAAACTGTGAATGATGATAAAAGATAAAAATACGGAAAATCTTTTTTTTCAAATTCAAAAACACAGTTTACTGTGAAATCAATGTTGTATAATGTAGTTTTTGATAATATTTAACAGTATCTCTATCTCTATATATTATAAATGCGAAAGTAAAGCATGTTTGTTTGTTTCTTTGTTTCTTTGTTTCGCTTTCACGCTTAAATTAGCGAATGGTTTTTCATGAAACTGGGTTTGGGCCATTTTACAGGTAAAACTTTCTTATTAGATTATACCAATCAAACCAGACAAGCTCTCTCATATTTCAGTAGCTTTACTATATGTTAGTAGTTTGTTAAATAAACTGTCTATAATAACTGTAGTATCTCAATACCATTTAGTTGGTCGTAGACATGTTGGGGTAGTAAATAAACCTCTTTTCTCTTAACTTTTACATTTATTAACACTTCATTCTCCTTCACTTGGTTAAAAATCAAATGAATTATTTAAAATATTAGTGAATAACATCACCGAAAGGTTTTTTCCTACTTAAAAAATATTATAATGTTTGTTTTGCGTCTTCATAATACACAAATAATATTACCTGAGCGCTCTCCCCTTACAGCTTTAACTGCTCTGGTTATTACATCTCTTTATAATATAAATGGGAAAGTAAGCATGTTTGTTTGTTTGTTTGTTACGCTTTCACGCTTAAACTAGCGAATGGTTTTTAATGAAACTGTACAGAAATATAGCTGATATATCAGAATAACACATGAACTATAATTTATAAAGATATATTATAAAAAAAATAAAAAAAATTAATTTCATTTGACATTTGACATTACTATAAATTACAGATTTCTGTAAAAATAGTCAATATAAAATATTTCACGGCCTTCTTCTCTGATATACTCAATGAATAATTATTATTATACATTTAAAAAAATAGAAAACCACACATATATTTTACGTGTGTAAAACAATCCTTACCATTATTTCGAGATAGATAGGGGATAAGCGAGAGCAATGTTTACTTTTAAACCCAGCGAAGCGGGTGGGTATCACTCTAGTATATACCTATACAAAATATATTTTAAAGTAAATTGCTTTAAATTTATTCACAAACGTTTTTCTAATTATAATTTTTAGTTGAATAAATAATCTGAATGAAAAGAAAATTTTGTATTTCTTTTTATTTGAATTTTTATTTAAATAATTTATTTAAGATGTTTAAATATACCAGTCAAAAACAAATTTTTCTTGAGTAAAATTTACTTCTTGTAATTAGAAATATATTATTAAAAATCTTTTTCAAAACGATTTTAATATTATAGAAATAATATTTTTCTATTTAAGTAAAGATCTATTTAAGTAAAAAAGAAATAATAAAATACCTATTTAAAAGGTATGGATAACGTAGGGCATATTTAAATACCAGCTATATAAATTTTCAAGAAAAAATATTACCGGAAAGCGTCCTACGCTCTTTTAAAAATACCTATATTTTAATCACATTTTTAAGAAATTGGTAAGTAACTCCTAGAACACATTTCTGTTTTATGATAGGTTAGGTTATATTGGCTGTCCACAAAGGCCACACTTAGGCTATAGAGCCCATTGTGATACCATATGTAATTTACCACCGTTTCCGCTGATAATTTAATTTATCACCCCTTCAATTATTTTCAGAGGCTGACTGTGCAGTCCTTCATGCATATACCATATACTGTACCACCCCATTACAACTATTAATTAAATTAATTTTTGTTGTGACGGTGGGAATAAAAGCCCCTACCAGAGCATACCGCGAACGGAATTGGTTACGCCTTAGCCTACTGAGCTACTAGGGTTGATTGTTTTATGATACGAAGAAATAAAAACAGAGTCTGAAAGATTCAAAACTGGGTAATTTAGCGTAAAAAAATTAAATGCGAATTTTTATTTTTTAATATTTTCTTAGGAGTAAAAAAAATATTTGCTTAAAAATTTGATAAAACACAGTTATTCAGTTACTAATACAAAAATAGGTTTCATTTTACGGTTGGACCAGTAGTTTCTAAAACATGGCTTAAAATCTTTAGCTTTATCTCAGAAGCTACTCGAATAATAGTAAAAAATACCACATTTTCGTATTTTTTAATTCCCAATCATCTTATTTAAAGCGTTTTGTCAACATTGAAGACAAAAAATCTCAGTTTTTTACACTTTTCCTTTTGATGTTTTCTATTTGTTTCGAAATTTGGTTTATAGACTAATTTTAACTCAAAAAATACAAATACCGAATGCATTTAGAATACAATGTGTCTGAGATCATTGTCCTTCTGTATAGATTTTCAAATATGTTTTGTATATTGTATTGTTCAGAACAATGCACAAGCAATTTAATAATTAGTCGTCGATATCATGAAAATGATTTTCTTGAATATTCGATGTTCTCGAACAATGCATCGTAAACAATGAGGTTCCAAAATTGTACTTCTTTTTACCAGTAAATCTAACTTTAAAGAGTGGAAAAGTATTTTCATCGCAATTAACTGTCTTGCTTAAAAGAAATGTAAAATATGGGTAATAAAGAAGTATAAGAAAAAACTTTCACCAAGCAATGATTGGCAAAAAGCACGTGCGACTACTTGCGCTAAAATTAGTATACAATTGATATACGTATAATTACCAGACAGCACGTTTGAAGTGCTGTCAATAAGGCCGTGATTCTATCATTTTCAACAAGCTACATAAAGTCTTGTTCACATCACACAGAATTTACATTTCAACAATATACCGATTGTAAGCTATCGTTTTAGCCCTATAAAATATATGAAGTAAGAAGAGATATCACGATTGTTCTTATGTATAAAACAAAGAGGGAATGGGTATTGTCTGTTGTGTTATGGTTATGTGTAACTGTATTTATGCACAAAAAGTAATCACGTAGTCAACAAGTGCGTGCTGCTCTTGCTCCACAACAACTATACACTATATACAGGATAGACCGCAGACTATAATAGGCTTTTGTCTTCTAAGAATAAATCGGTTGGATAAAAGTTTCTAATGATACATATTGTTTTTATAAAATAATTTTATTAAAATTATGCATTCACGTGTCACGTGACAGCAAAAAACAACCAGAAAGTATTGAAAGTATTACGTCATACCGTGCCAACGAAGCAGGTTATTTGATTACATCTGCTTAAACTTGCATACACAAAAATGATTGTTTGCCAAGTCGCGGTGTCATTCAAGACGTCATAACACTCTACATTGTTTTTGAAGTAAATTCCAATTGGAAAATACATAATCCAAATAGTGTTTTTTTTAAACAATACTTTTTTGGTGTAAATCAGATACTTAAATGTAACGTATAAACCAATTTTGAAAATTTAGGGCAGAAGCTTATTATAGAGATTTTTCTTTTCTATTTCTTTTTAGAAATAAATACACAAATGAATTTTAAGGTGATATACAGGGATGGAGCAATAAATACTAGGTACTTCAATAAAACTATAAATACATATTTTGAATAACAAAACTTCCAAAAATAACAAAAAATTTCCTGGGTCACCGGGATTTTTATTATTATTTTATTGTTCAAAGTTGGTTGAAAAAATGATGAATCGTATAGGCTATCCTTTTCAATTGAATAAATCTAGAGAGTGTGATAAAAAACTATCTAAAATATTTAGATAATCTTGTAGTTTATAATAATACCATAAAAATATAAAGTTGCCGTTGATACAAAAAAAAATTTTAATTTAATTATGAGTTCACCATCTGATGAACAGAGACGACTATAGTTAGATATTTACAGTATTGATGATTGAAGAGCGATATGTATATTATCAAATTTATAAGCCTAGTTTGCACACTATATATTATATATTTTTGTAGTTGCGTGGTATTGTAAAGCCAAAAATATTTCATTACTTCTCTACAAATCATGCATTTGGTTTATATGTTTGTACCGTACAATAAACCAAAACTTTTTTACAATACTAAAGATTTACAATCACCTTAAATAAAAATGTTTTTTCAGATGTCTGTTTCCTCATTTTGAGACCACCGGCCCACAGGAAATTCTCCCGTATGGTCCGTCCGCCTCTGGTTACCAAATTCTCTTTATCAATCCTTAAAAAGGCAGACAAAAATAATTAGTAAAAATTTCACTTCGTTATGAGCTCACGAACTGATAGGTAGGTGTATAAAATACGTAGACCGTATATTTGATAATAATGGTTTTTTTTTTTTTTTCAATAATCATAAAATAATATAAAATAAAACATATTATTAATTTAATTTCTCAAAACAATTGTGTGAATAGAATATGCAATGGTAGTAGTAGACAATATCTTTAAATATTTTAAATGAAAAATTTTATTTTATTGAATCACTCTAAAACTCATACATACATATTTAAGTATTCATTGAACGAATGAAAATGTGTTTTTATGAAAATTGATAATTTGTCTCAGTTTAATCAATTGTAATTGAATGTTTACTCTCTTCGTCGCTACTTTGCTGTTTAATCAAATGAAAAATATATGTAAAGTTTGCAATGAATAATTTGAAAAATATTTCTGATAAACTTAAGACACACCGCAAGCTGACTGGTGAAAAAGTGACATTTAAGTTTACTCTTGATCTTTTATATCTTAAAGCAAAATCTTCTATTTTACCTGATATACAGCGTGATTTAAGCAAAAAACGCAGGACTTTATCAAATATCAGATAACGTTAATATAATAGCAATTTCTCAATAAATTAAGATCCGGGGTCTTAAGGGTCCTTTTTTGGCACTGGGTGATGAAAATTTAGGAAATAACAATATTATAAGGATTATTAACTCATTAGAAAAATTAAAAATTTAGCTCAAGCATGGGATATTGCATGCCGCTATTGTATTTGCAATAAAGTTAGTGATGTCATAGATTATTTACTCAAAACGGGGTGATGACGCATCCTTATCTTCACTGATTTTCGTCATTTATCACCACAAGTCATTCACCTAAATATATCACCTAAAGCATGAAAGATCATTAGATCGTACTGTCAAGATTCTAATTTTCCTAAACATGCGTTTTGACAATCTTAAAAAAGAAGCTCTTCCTGCTAAAATTGTTTTGAAAAATTTGCTGAAATTAAGCTGTTATATAACTTAGAACTCGTTGTTTTTTTTCCACTCCCTTTAGCAGGTCTTTAGAATTAGGGTGAGAGTACACGAGTGACGGTAATTGTTTCCAAGAGAGAAGATTCCTTGAGACTTAATCTCATGTATTTAAGATTAAGTTGTCGAAAAATATAAGTCTAAAAATTATTGTGTTTTTAATGTTTTCTTTAAGACATCAAATTTACAAGTGTACAAGAACATCTAAAATTACGGTTTACTATTTTGTGTGACGAATTCTGTTATGTTTAATTTCCCTATCAGGAAAAATATTGATTTATTTTCATGTCATTCTATTATTTTCCTTGGCAGAAAAAAATTCGGAATGTATTTTAAAATCTGAAGAATCTATAATACGTACTTATTTCAGAATTTGTTAATATATTTTATACTATTAGAATCAATTTTGTTAGAATAATTCAGTTTTTAGTTAAAAATATAATCGACTAATGAAATTGATTTGCAGAGCGGCAAATCTTATTTCAAGCATTTAATATTTGTAATTTTTAATCTACTATGAATCTTGTTAGTTAAAAGTATTATATATTCTATGTATATGATAAATATTCTAAAATGGTTACCTAATAAAAAATTAATTTTCACCCTGCCAACTTTATAATCTATAAAATTTAACTCACACGTATACAATTGTTTGCTCTGTTTATGAAAATCGGTGGTGAAAATTCAAATACATGTCCGTTTTTAATACAGGATATTTACTATACATATAAAGCTATAATAAGTATACACAGTATACATTATACATGTATTCATTGTGTGCAGAACCGAATTCTCTACAAGCGGGAATATTTATAACTTCTACATCATTTCATTAAATTATTAAAATTTCAAATAATCTCCGAATTTGTTGCAATGATCTTTGGATTTTCTGAAATTTCTATTTGAGGTTAACATCGCAAACCAATCTTAGTTAAGCTTCTCGAAGTTGAAGAATCGATCAAATGGCAAATGTTAAATACACTCGCTGTCGCTGAAAGAGGATCAGGAACGTGGCAGTCGCTAATGTTTCTCATTTATACATATTTAGAGGGTTAAAGTGGCGAAACCTGTCAATGATCCACGTTTATAGAAGTTTTCTATTTTAGACCAGTCTCACTCATTCAGGTTTTACTATCGATAAAGAAACGATATAAAAATGATAAGTAGTCTCGCGGACGACGGCACTAAAAACGGTTTTGCACGCAACAAATAATAGTATTCTTTAAGTGTAAGTGTGTTATTGTATGGGTGGTTGTATATTCTATATATATACGCTTAAACTTCATGCAGGGTAGAAAACTTTGCAAAACAAACTTTTACAGATGGTAGTAAGCGTATTAGTGTATAGATTGTATGTGTATGTTGTTGATTGTATACATAGTAGGTACTATTTATGTTATTTTCAGCGATAAAATTCGGCTTCTTTTGAATTTTTTACCCATATAGTATCGCTCAGATGTCCTCAAATATAAATAAACAAAATAACCCCATAGTTTAGCATAACTTTGCTGTTTGAAGCAAGTGTCTTAGAAGGTTAATTATGTATATTTTATTTCAATTACTGCCGTCACAAAAAAATATATATTTAAATTATGAAAAGGTGATTGAATGCATATTATATGATTGAAAAAGGTGAACTCACTTTCTAAAATGGAGAAGCTGAAATAATCAGCGAAAAAAGTGATCCAGCACATAAAGGGTGCCACAAAGAGCCTCTGACTTCCAAGTGTCGGCATTGATGAACCTGTCCTTTAATCTACCCACGAGGATAGCGAAAGAGTCGTAGTTATAATGGCGATGTAATGGTTAATTTTTCGTATAACACTAATGTAACAAACCCAAAAGATTTTTGTTGGATTTTTGACTTGTTGAGTAAATTTTTCTTGCGTTATCAATGATTATCTTTTCACACTTTATGTACTTTTTGTGTACTAGTTTTTCAGGTATCAAACAAACCATCTGCTATGAAATTTTCGCTCTTATATAGGATTTTAGCCGATATTTCGGAAACAACGTGTTCGATCGTAACATGACTTCAATTTTGTTATATCCCAAAAATAACAAAATTGAAGTCATGTTACGATCAAATTACTCTAGAAAATGATTTTTCTTTAAATCGGAGATAAAAAAATTGTTATGATAAAATTTATTTCAGAAATGGATGAAACTTGACGTTTCTTTGACATACAAAAAATTTGAACACAGGGTTAAAGTAAACAATTGAGTGAGTATTCGCATAAACAGTTTAACTCAGGGGCTACGCTTGTATAGCTATTTTTCACTTAATAAAAATCTGCTTTAAATATATTAAAGGAGAAAACGATTAGAAATATTATAAAATAACGTGCAATGGGTAAAGAAATTCGTGCATTGACCAAGTTCTTGTATCGCCAAAATAAATATAAAACATTTCATAGAATATCTTTATTTGTATATAGACTTTGATCGCGGTAAGTTGTCAAGAAAACTTACTGGTGAAAGAATATCTTATAAAACAAACTGAAAAAATACTATAGATTTGTTCATCCTTCTGAAAATAAGGCCCAAAAATTGGTTCTTTTGTTTTTTAGATTTTCGACAGTTTTCTTCCAATTATCCAGACATTTCAAAAAATTGTCTTAGATTTGTCTAAGACAATTGTCTGAAAAACATATGAAATATTCGATGAAAGGGCAAAACTTAACTGTAATATGTATCAAATAGGCTTTTGTCCGCTAAGAATAAATCGATTAGATAAAAGTTTCTAATGATTAATCAATCATGACATGTAGAAAATAAATCACACAAAATTAATTTTTATAAAATATAAGGATTATTTAAAAAAAAAAATCCTTTAAAATTATACATCCGGTCATGTGACATCAAACGTCAATCGGATTTTTGATGCTACTACGTCATGCCATATGAAATGCTATGTAATCTTACAAATACAAAAACATGTAAGCTTGCAAATACTTGCAAACTTGCATAGACAAAAAAGATTTTATGTCACGATTTGATGTCATTCAAGACGCTCTACACTGTTTTAGAAGTAAATTTGAATTGGTTTTTTAAAATGCAAAATACATAAGATAAATAGTTTTTTTTAAATAATACTTTCTTGGTGTAAATCAGACACTAATGAAACGTATAAACAAATTTTTCCAATTTAAGACAAAAGCTTATACAGAATATAATATTAATAATAAACATTGAATGTTAATTTTATAGCATTCAAATGACTCAAGAGCACGAAATAGTTTGTTTTCAGATGTTCTATACTTTAAATTTTGAAATACAGATCAAGACATAAAAGTGGAAACGTCTACAAACATATTATATAGGCCAAGAACGTAGGAAATAATCTCTACTAATTCAGAAGTTGATGCAATATTTAAGGTCAATGTCACTTTAATACATAATATATTCAACACGCAACTCGTGTTACAATCAGGAGAGGTTAAATTTATTTTTAAAAACAAGGGGTCGAACATGGTGTTTTTTATTCTTTGAATATAATATTATGCACCTTTTGGAACTATTTTTTATTTATTATTACCAGAATAAAGATATTAAAAACTGAAGAAAGAATTTATTAAAATAGTTAAAAACAATCAAAATTGGTTTTAACGGCATCAGCTATCACGAACATCATTTTTGGTCCCTTCAATATCTTTACAAATTGATTTTGACAGCGCATTCAAAAATCTTAAAATAGGAAAAACGGTTTCATTTAAGTTTTGTATTTGTACATTTCTGTAAATAATAACATGAAGCGAACTTGAAGTAAAATTACAACTTCACAATTTTCCTTATCATAAAAATTTCAATTTTACGAAAATGAATAGAATAATTCAAAAATTTAAATTATTAAATTGGATCGTAAAACTGGTCAAATGATAAAATTTTGTTATATCTAATTTCTTGCTCTGCAGATAAAAAAAATGTCACTTTTAATTTATTTTCATAATAAGGTACCAGTAAGTAAAGTTGTTACTGATTTTAACAATTGAGATCTAATTAACAGTATATCTACATCCGACGATCATGAGAATAGCGAGAGAATCAGCGAGGCACAACGAGCTCTTCGAAACGTACCTGAAGTATGCTGAGTGGCATTCACAAACAACGTGGGCGACTCGCTGGAGTCAGCTTGCCCGTAATTTTAGTGTTGGCCTCACGTACACCTATTTCCGAAATTTTTTTAAAAGGTTTGTTGTAATTATTAAAAATGGAAAAATTTCTAAAAACCATCAACATACCGTCAATTTCCAAGTAAAGTTGTCAAACGAAACCAAAGATGGTATGAAGATTTTGTTAAACTCAGTTTCTTTTTACTGTGTGTTCGCGATCTTCCATATCTCCCTTACAGACATTATTTTATTGTTTTTTATTTTCGGAACAGCTAACAAAGTGCCGAGTTTCTGTATTGAATTAAATACCACTTTTAGACCATATTGAACAAGTGATTCTAGTAACGTCCACCACAGTGATTGTATTTTATATATAACAATCAATGAACATTTTATAAATCATCTTTCAATTTTTGTTTCGCATTGTGATTTCTAAACCTAAATATGTTTTCGAAGTAAATAAATAGAAACCTACATAATAACAAATAAAATATTTGTATTCGAAAATTAACAGTGTATGGAACAAAGAACATTCGAATAATAGTATTTTCATTTCAATTAACCATTTTGCCGAATTTCTAAAAAAGTATTCTTCAGATTGATTCTATTGGCACATGGCAGTTCAAACAGTTTTTAATATCCACAACCAATCCAATGTAAAAGACCGCAATTCATTAAATCAATTTTGTAAACATAAGTCATATTTCTACCCTTATAGATCTTTGATATTTCTATTTCACATCCCTTTCAAATGAAAAATTTCAATGGTTTTTAAAGAACGCTATTTTCAACATCCATTCAAGTTAGCATTAACGTACTTTGCTAAATTTTTAGGTCAGCAATTCCTGAGCAATAGTGTTTCAGATATACTGAAGTCAGAAAGGAACCAAACTTAAGTTTCTGGATTTCAATTCTAACCATCCTTCCCAAATCAAGAAGTATTTTCAAAATCTTTGATTAATAAAGTATAAACTTATTAAATTTTTGATTCCTTTGACAAAAATTAGCACAGTTTACAGTTTAAGTCTTTTGCATGCAGTTTAAGTCTTTTCATTCTCAAGATAAATGATTGCAATAAGTTTCTGAAACAATCATGTTAATTCAGCAAGCAAGTAACTTTTCTTAATTT